>NC_054552.1:21570683-21813183 GCF_017654505.1 Polyodon spathula | reverse complement strand
AAAACCACAACTAGACCCTAAAGATCGGCTACTAAAAAATACATGTTAAAAAGTAGACAATTATTTCTTACATATGCAATACTAAGGATGAATTTCCCTCGAGTGTCCAAAGAAAATTCCTTCTTCCCGCTCTCCACGCCAAAGATGTTAACTTTTCCCAGATGGCTTCCTGTAGCCACGTACTTGGAATCTGGAGAAAAGGCCACGGTCCAAGCATCCACTGGAACAAGAAAACAGGACAGTTATGACGTTTAGGTGGATTCTCAGCATGCTTTCTAACCAGATCAGAATTCCAGATTATATGTTAAATATGTAATTTATCCTTAATGAAAATGTAATAAAAAGAGGACCTCAAAAAAAAAAAAAAAACACACATTTCTTGTTGCTTCGATAAACAACCAACCTTAGGTAAAGTACCTCATTAGTGAGGTATGGTGATTGGATTTTATTTGCATGTGGCTCTGTGAACAGGACAAGATGTTACTGGAGATGTTTTGAAACAAAGCAATCAAACAAAAACTGCATTAAAATGTTTCACCTGAATCACAGTTTGATCAAAATAAAAAATATGTTAATTTACTGAAGTAGCAATAATTTGTTACCAAAAGACACGCTACTTAAAATGAATGTTTGATATCCTGAATAGGGAGTTGGTTTTAACAGGACAGGTACAATATACAGAACAGTAAGGATGACAATACTCTTAATCTGAAAAGTTACTCCCATCTAATCTCCATACTAAATTCACAACTGTATAACAGATAATCTGTTGAAGAACAATAATGGTACCTGGTCCTGCATCCATTGACTTTATCTGTTTGCCAGAGTCCAGATCCCAGAGACGTATGTGGGCATCTAAAGAACTGGAGGCTGCAATAGCACCATTGTGACTTATATCCACTGACACCACCCCAAGCTGATGACCTTCCAAAGACCACTGTAACTCCAGCTTCTCATCTGTCCTGGAAAATTAAAAAAAGACATTGCTCACTATTGGGTGCCTTACAGATGATACTCAAGGCTATGAAAAACAGGCAGAATTACCTATTGAGCCACCTCCATTCCCTATAGTAGGGTGCAACAATAATAGCACTTTCAATAATCGATTATAGGTTAAAACATATCAATTTGTGTTTTGCTTTTCCCCGTCTTGCTTGTTGGCTTTTTAAAATAGTCATACCTTGTTCTGTCCCACAACAGAGAGTATTGAATTAAAGAACTACAAAGTTTAATCATGTGGCACTTAACCCCTCCATTTTCTACAGGAAAAGGAACAGATCAGTAGCAGTGGTAGTGATTTTTTTAGAGCTTTAGATGTCTATGTCAGAATCAAGACTGTTATAATATAAATAATATAAATAAATCACTTTCAGTGCAATATAGTCACTACCAAAGAAATGATCGATAATACAATAACTGCAACTGTTTATGTTACACTTATTGACCAAACTAAGCATTAGAGCTGTTAAGAGTTTTTCAATTAATGAGGTAAGAAGGGTTTCTGAAGAAACTGCCTGATAGACACATACAAGTGTTGATGTGTTTGATTACGATCAATGGGCCTTTACACTGAACAAGCCCAAAGAGATCCACATAAAGTTAAATAAACTATTTCACACATCAGTGTGTAGAACCATCTGCAATCATGCAGCACTTAAATGGAAGAGCAAGATGATGTCTCAATGGTAAAGCACTTGTTATTTATTGGCAAGGAATTCAGTGAAAAGGCTGTATTTTTATAATCTAAAAACTCCTGTCAAGGTACGCGAATTTTGATCAACTACTTCTTAATGTTTCCACAGTTCTCATCCTTGGAGAATATAGAAAGAAATGTCTTCAATATTTGCATAAACTGTTAGAAAAAAAATTATTATAGATGACCTCAAACAAATCAGTGTATCTTGACATTAGAAAACAGGACCTGCAGCAAGCTAGCTGTTCAAAACCCTTGCGTAGGATGTAACTCACCACTTCCAGACTTTTACAGAGTCATCCAATGACCCTGTCACTATAGTGTCGGTGCCATCTTTCTCACTCCTCCCCCATGCCGCAGTCCAAATAGCATCATCATGAGCTACAAGGGAACATTTAGGAGAAACTGTCAATACATTGCAGGCACAGCTGGTAAACCAACTGTGTGAAACATGTCTAACTAGAATGGGATGTTTTAGGGAACAATAACAAAGCATGCCCTGGGGTATAAAGTAAGGGACATGGTATACCTGATGGAATGGTATATAAACAGTAAGTCAAATGAGAATAAAGGACCATTTAAAAATACTTACCATGTTCTTGCTTGAAAAGTATGCTGTACTGAAATTCAAAAGACCAAAAAGTAGATATGAATATTGTAACATAATGTACTATAAATTAGGCTTCAGAAGTGAAATTAAAGATATCAAAGCACATATCAGTACAGTATATAGGACAGTTCACTCAGCCACAAGCAGAGTTTTGGGACAGGTGATGTTTCAAGGTCTCCATCATATCCAAGACCTGATTCCACAAAGATGACTTAACACGCGACTAGTTAAGGCACCTTTCTAATACACTAGCTTAATAGCTTTGGATGCCGGGCTTTTAACCTGGCTCAGAAGAATATTACTGTTATACTATTACAGTCAATAGCTCTCGTATGCTTCTATTGAAACTGTACCTCACAGAAGACAGTGCTAAAGCCACTCACCTTGCACTACCCCTTTGAACAGGCACCAGTCACTCAAATAAAATGCAGGCAGCACTAAAGAGTTTAAAAAAATAAATCATTTAATGGTAAAAAATAAAAAAATAAAAATTACCTGTGTGCTCATTTTCTATTCTTTTTGCAAAATGATGAATGGTTCAGAATTTACTGTTGCCTGGAAATAAGGGAAAAGATCAGTCAAATTAATATCAGTGATATTTCATTCCAGTACTGGGTCTTTCTTTAAAGAAGTGCCGTTTTCAGCTCCCCGCTGTAAACTGTAAAATGTGGTTTTATGATTGGTGAAATAGAACGTATTTTCCAGTGCAATGCTTATACACCTCCCCAGCATCCAAGCTTGACATGCATGACAGTTTAAACTGTTCTGAAATGTCTCTGGAAAGCTTTAGACAAGATGATAGATCAGTATAATTTTTTTTTTGATAGCATTTCAATACAATCAAAGATATGCTAACGTTTAATGCATATATTATAAAATATTTCCATTGTTAATTTTAATTTAAATAGAAAAACTGACACTGCTACACCATGTACCGTGTACTATGGACACCTGAATGTGCGCTGCGCTACCAGCGTGATGTATATGGAAACTTGCAGTAGGCAACACGTTTTCATTACCCAAACTAGCACGAACAACGATGAAGTAACGTATTGAATGTACAGTTTTCGACATACAAACAAACAAGACAGCAGAAGAGAACAGAAACCGAACACACACAATTAACATGACAAGGCAGTAAGTAGCAGATAAAGAGATTAAAGGCAAACGATAACACCTTCCAATTGATTAGTTAACTTTGTGTTAAGTAATAAAATGGCCAGTTGTTACAAGCTATTGCACAACTATAGAAACGTACTTGGTCAGTGTATTTAGTAATGCACGATGTTCTAAAGAAAAAAAACATAAAAGCTCCCACCTTTCCGGGCTGTATTTTATTTAATAATTTTTATTCGCCGATGAAAATCCTCAATGTTTTGTTCAGCAACAGCACACCGCCATGACTACTCTGCACACAGAATTGTGGGATAAGCAGTCCTCCCGTAACAGTTTCCGGGGGAGTGGAGATGGCGATGGTTTGATTTTAGGAAGGCAGCCAGTTGTGAAGAACTAGAGAAATACTAAGAATAGGCTGTAGGGAAATAAACTACCTGTGTATACAGGCGCATACGATCGTTAAAAACAAGGGATATTGTCACACATATTTTTTTTTGTAATCCCTTTGTTGTTTATGTGCAGATTTTAACACGCATAACAGAGTTGCATGTACAGAAAAACATGGTATAGATTACCATATCATATGCACACCACATTTGCAAAATATTGGCGAGTTTATTCCTCACAAAACTTTCTTTTTTTTTCGTTTGCAATAATATGTCTCAAACAAAAATTTGTTGACCCATGTTTAAGTAAAATTAAAATCCCCCAAACAAATGAACGTTTGGTATAGTCCATTGTATCTGCTCTTGTGCTACAATCACTGCTTTTTATAGAACAAGAAGTGTAGTCTCTGCTGTTCACTGTCATTAAAATTCTAGAATAAATGGAAACGTCACAAAGGATCTATTAATTTAAAGCTCAACCTATCGCCTGCTGCTGAACAACTAAATCCGAAGTCAGAGTAGTGACAAAAAACAACCTTTTTAAATTAATTAACTCTAAATATTAAAGCATGTGTTACCTTTGGTGTGCCCCCTGTCTCCCAGCTGTGTGTTGAATTCCCTGGCCTGTGTTTTGGTCTGCAGCTGTGTGGGTTGGGTGAATAAAAATTGGTTGATTTAACTCTGTTAATTCTGTCATTAATTCTGAGTAGAATGGACGTGTAGCAGCAATGTTACGATATGTTAGAAAATATTATAATATAAATCAAAATGTTCTAAAAATATATGGAAGCAGGATTTGAAGTATTGTTTTGTTTTATGGACATTTTATATATTTAAATATATTTTTGACATATATTCCCAACATATTCAAAGTATATGGAAACATATGTTCCCTTATATTTCATACTATATGTTGGGATATATTTTTTTTAAAAAAGATGTTAATGTACTGTATATCTTTGAAATATATGTGTGTGTGTGTGTGTGTGTGTGTGTGTGTGTGTGTGTGTGTGTGTATATATATATATATATATATATATATATATATATATATATATATACACATATATATACACACACACACACACACACACACACACACACAGAGCTACATACACTTATATAGCTATAACTAGAGGAAGTATCTAGTGCTTTTTGACCCTTTCTTAGAGTGTATCTACTCAGAAGACTATAACCTCCCCATATACAGTACTCTTGTACCCTACAGAAGCATTGTATTGTTATTGAATATATTTGAAAAGGAAAAGGAACATCTTGGTTTGCAGAAATCTAAAAAGGGTCTAGGGAGCTGACCCTACAACCTCAGCCTTAGTAATAATAAACGTGCTGCTTGTGGAGGATCTGCTTCTTTTTCCAATCCCATTTTCATTGATGTCCTTGGAAATGTTGACCACCTCTCCTCTTAATAACAATTGCCATAAGGTTCTTTGAAAGTGTATTTTCACTTTTTGTTGTATTTGACTTGCCCCTTGCACGATTTCTTATGCGAGTCCTCAAAACGTGTTTCGTAATACATAAAAGCTGTATCTCCATGTTAGAAGATAGTTTCAGTCACAATGGGTAGATCTGACAGACTTTGCTTGGTAGGTACTTCTATGTCCAAGACTGAAGTTTCACAAAGACTATTCCCAGAAGTGATGACTCTTTGGGTCACTCTGGAGAACAGATTTACTTGCAGATTTCTTCTCAGCTTCCCTGATGGTCAAGTATCCATCCAGCAGAATTAAAACCTCTGCCTCGTTATATCAATATCTCCCTGGCTGCCAATAGTTCAAAGATGAAGATCTTACCATACAACTAAGAGCATGCTCTGTCGTCAAAAAGGTAAGTACATGTCTTATGCTGGTGTAACTATTATTAACTCGTCCTCCTCTAAGCAGATTCATTACAGTAAACTACAAGAAATCCTTCCAGAGTAGTAATAGGGTACCAAACTGTAAGTACTTTAAACACAAAATAAGCCTAGGATTGAATGATGAAAGCCAACCTAGTTTTGTATTAATAAGACTATAATGCGTAACAAAATAAAAGAGGAAATTTCCAAAACAATAACACAGTTAGCAAATGGCCTTTGGCATCCCTGCAGCCTACATACAAAGGAGGGTATCCATGCTGGGGCCAATCAAGGCTTTACATGAACACAGTCTTATCTTACTGGCTGTGGAAGGCGCTCAAAGCAGTGACATTTGTGTAATCTTTCAGGCAGTGGACTGTAATCTGTGTTTGACATTTACAGCTGTTATTAAATGGTGTTGGCTCTTTCACCAAAGCACAGAAAGGGTTGCCAATGATACATGTCATCCAATAAGAAACATGGGGAGGAAGAGGCACATTACTGAGTGAATTAGGGGATAGGATGTGGGGATCAGAGTGCTCTTGAGATGGAGATTATGCATCAGTGTAACAATAGGACAGAATGCCCTGAATACTAGCTGATATCAAAGTTATTACAGTGTGCCCTCCTATCTAATCCTTCACACAGATTTATACTAGAATGGCAACTGACACCGGCAGACTGTACAGATGACAAGCATTCAGAAATCTGTCAATAAACCAGCACTTAAACGCGACTCTAGACTGTATTATTTATTTATTTATTTATTTATTTATTAGCAGATACCCTAATCCAGGTGTGGCAGAGCACAGCTCTGACCTTTAGAAATTGGCAGGGATGGGGTTAAATTCCCCTACCTGCCTGGCTTTATTGTGTTCAGGTGGCTGGGATTGATTAGTTGATTAGCTTAATTAACGATCAATCAGCGCCCAGCCACCTGATATAAAAGGAGGCCTCTGCTTCTCATTAAGGAGAGGGAGTTGAGGAAGCAGGTTGGTGTTTGTGGTTGTTTTGTGAGTTTTGAATTTTTGAATTTTGATAAATCCAGTGAAGGCATTGCCCAGCCTGGAAACTTTATTTTTGTGAGTTTTGTTTTTGCTTTATTTGTGTCTAAAGAATTTTGATTTTGTGTTTTTTTTTATAATAAAATTAGGATTTTTTGAACTGCAGTCTGTCTCTGGGCCTCTTTCCACTCGCCAGCCTGCCATACCAGGGTTTACAGTTGTTACAAAATCTCACATTACAGATCAGACAAATTCTAAAATCTAATAGTCAGTAGTAAGAGCAAAATCAGATAAGAGAATATAAATATAAATTATCCCACGTGTGTATCCATTTCTCACACATAGTATTTGTATGTCCAGAACCATGAGCAGCAACCTGAACAGCAACACACTATTTTGTATAGAATAATTAATATTTAAAATGTATTACTGAAAGAAATGTGATACATTCAGTGACAAATGGTTCCACTAGAAGTCTTCCAATGTAGAAATAAGTTTTGATTCACTGGGTGATGTGGACTCCACCCCTATGAATGATCTCTTGGTCCTATTAAGAGTAATGTGCTGTTTTTGCACGTATTAGACATTGTTGCAGAGGTGTAAATGATGTTAGTTACAGCAGGTCACACAGTGGAAAGGAAAACAGAATAATTACAGTTTTTGTTAGCTGAAGCTGATCATGAGAATTACAGTTCTTTGCAAAAACACACATTTGTTTGTTTTGACAATCAGGCTGCACTTGATGGTGGTTTTAGGCATGCAATATTAGAGGTTTAAAAGTGATTTCCATAACGCATCGACTCAAATAAATGTAATAAATTCAAACGCACAGGTGTAATGGGTCTCCTGTCTAGTGGTTGATTATTTAATAATACTGATAGCAGCACAAGACCTGTAGTTTCCTCTTGACTTCAGTGTTTGAACCAGATGGCATGCGATTCACATCCAGCCCTTGCCTTGCCATTCAAATCAGTGGTCTGGGATGCCAATTCATTACAAATGTTTTGAATAGAAGTCTTGAATTACAAAGACGTTCGGCATTAAGTTTCTTTTAGTATTTTTATATTTTTGCTACATTTACCTGGTACATGCACACTTTACATTGCACCTTTTATACCTACAACTACAGACATTTAGAAATCTTATAAGTAGAACTTGTGTTGGCCTTATATTAACATTTCTCTTCAATACTGAGGCACGCTATTACAATATTCCTCAATACACAGATAAGAAGTCAAGTTGCGACAGTTGTTTTAGACAAAGATGACCTAATTTCACAGAATCTGAAAGGCCCCTGATGCACGCTAATGGAAAAAGTCATGCAAGACTGCCATAGGAGATCTCAGTTCAAAAGACAACAGCAGTGCTGTAGAAGCCAGTCTGAGTCACTCCATGCACAAGGAGAAGGGAGGGGTCACCAACCCTGTAACCTTACCTCGCCTTCCAAAACCCACAAGGTCAGCTTTGATAAATGAGAACGGTATTGCCAGGAGAGGGGAGGGGTGAATATTGGCATCTTTATTTGTAGATGTTGTTACTGGAACGGATAAGGTCAAGGTTTGGGCACCCCCTCAGGGGCTGCTGGTTGGTCTGTTCAGTAAACCACAAAAAAATGGAAGAAAAACATACAAACCGAATCATATATTGTTCCATTAAATTAGCCAAGTGAGAAGGCATTGGTTGTTCTGTAGGTAATGGACTCACCTTGGCCTAGTTAAGATCACTGTTCTGACTCTTGCTTCAGGGTAAGATGGCTCAAGCCTGTCTACCACAACTCCAGTATGCTGCTTTCCGGTTCTGACTTTCTTTACAACAATGGACAACATTATGCTATATTTTACATGGATCTTTTAAATGCTGTCTATAAATATTGTACCCTAAAATTGTACTTAAAGGAGCAACTAATCAGTGCTTTAAAATCAATTTGCATACCTCTTATTCATTTTATCATGATTAGAATTGCCCTCCCCCTCCCTTTTGTTGTGACGGAAATCTAGATTTGTTTTTAAAAACATGAATTCAACGATATGCACATCTTTCAAATGCAGCCTTATAAATGAACTGCGGATTCAGGTACCTGTCCTGGCCTGCTTCTATTGGAGTGAGTTGGAAATAAACCATGGGAAAGGCCTTTATACCAGGAATCAGCAGCAACTTTGTGGCCCTGTAAATTAGCTTCACCACTCTCTGCAGTTCTGAATAAGCTGTGTGATGCATTCAGAAGCTGAATCATTCTCCCTTTGTAACACAGAAGCAGCCAAGCATTCATTTAATTTGTATATATGCTCTAACTGCGGGGCATTTTTTTAAGACCCATGGCAGTTTATTTCTGTTTTCAGTTTAGTTCTGTTTTAAAGTCTGCTGCTGAATAAATGCTGATTTAAGTGTCAGGTGACATTATGGATAACACCGTTCTTTCTGATGCACACACACACACATCACAAGACCTGAAACATTCCTTACAGTTTTGTGATTAGAGGGAATCACTTTGCAGCATAGAATAAAGAATTCAGGGATTATATTGTTTGTTATTACTTGGAGTGGAGGAAAGTGAAAATGAAGTTTGAAAAACAACCAAATATAAAAACAAATCTGACTCGATGGTGTGATACTATTGCGATTGTGAAGAGTACTTGTGTTCAGTCAGGTCTCCACTCTTAATTGTAATAGGTGCAAATAACTCCAAACTAGACAATAAATTAAAATAAACAGTCCCTTATTATTCAGTGTTTGCGGATAGTTTATCTTCAATTCACTGAAAAAAAACAGTGGTCAGTAAGACACTCTGAATACATTAATTAGTCAAATACAAGAAAATACATAGAGCATTGATTCAAGTGGGTTAAAAATTAATTGATAAGCCACTGTGGTAGATATCCTGCTACAGTGAAAAGCTGTTTAAATGTTTTGAAACTCTAAGTACAGCCTTGCCAAAGGATACATTTCACATTCAAATGTCTTATGAGACGGTTAAGGTGGAGTCCAGCTAAGGAAAATGATGGTGCCTCTGGATTAATAGAGGCAAAAAACAAAACATACAAACAAACAAACCTTGAGGCAATGCTGTTACTTTAACCACTGGTACCACAGACCCCTCACTGGGACCCTCACAAGGTAATATGAAGTCATTATTAGTTGTAAACGGTGCTGTGAAATCATTTAACTGTAAAAATGACCAGAAACGTCAATTATCTTTTTGTTTTGTGGTTTGATAATATTATTAAAAAGCCACTCCCAGGATAGTGTCTCCACAATTAAAACTGAGTGCTAGGCCATGCTAATCTGAAATTATGAAAGAAATATCAATGTAAAAAAAAACAACAATTTTAAAAACTGTTCTTTCAGATCTTAGTTTTTTTTTCCTTTTTTTTTTTTTTTTTTTTTAAAAGCACAAAAACTTAACTTGAATAAAATACAAAGAGTACAAACTGACAGGAATTCTTTATTTATTTATTTTACTTTACATATAAGTAGTAAGCACTAAGCATTACTACATATTTAAATTAGCAGTTTTTTTGTTGAATTATTACATGTTAAAATAATAACAACATGAGACAAATAATGACTTAGGATGTATCAATTATATATCAATGTCAATTTTAAAGTCTAAATATATCACGGCCACATTGTGTACATAGGGTTTCCCTTATTGTCTAAGAGGTGTAATTTAATGTAGTCTTGCTGCTCTAACTGTGCAAAATGATTTGCTATAATAAAAGACACCATCCACACAACGTATTCTAAATTGCAAAAACTACATTGAAATAATATTCAAAATAAAAAAAAGAAGTGTTGATTTGTTTTTTACTTTAGACATATGTGCTATGCACAGAATGACATAAGATGTCATTTTGACAACTCCTTAACAGTAATTGATGGATTTCTCTCATGTAATTTATAATCCACAATATATATTTTCTTATATTATTGATACTGCAGGTACCGTGTCTGAAATATAATTAAATAAACTTGTGATATATTTCATTTTTCATTTTTCAGAAAACCTACATACAGGAAATCACTGCCCTCTTTAACAGCTGTTGTACATCATCTGAATGAGTTCTTCCACAGATTGCAGTGAGTAACTCAGACAGATCCCATGGCTAACAACATTGAAATTTAGAAGCAAAATTTACTACCGTCATTTTCTTTTTGCTGCCATAATGTATTCATGTCCAAAATATAATTCATCAGTGAGCCTTTTACTTCAGTCTTTCTCCCTTCCTGGCCATAGGAAGCAGAATTTATTGTCTCTGAGGTGGCTTATGGCCCGTGCAGTGGTCAGTCAGTAGCCACTGGGGGATAGTTTGGGCCCTATTACCGGTCACTTATTCAGGATGATGACAAAGTGTTCGAGTCCCATCTGTACATAAACTATCTTCTGTTGTCTTGAGGGTAGATTTTAAAGAGATTGATGAAGACCATCAAAAGGAACAGATCTGGCCTGGGGGAAATTAGTAAACAAAAGTGGCCTCCTTCTCTGGGGGAAGCCTTTGGGAAAGCTGCATTTGAAAAGGATGAGGCCTACATAGACTGCCCTGAATGGAAAAGGAGTTAATGAAAACAGCAAGACAGGAGGAACTCGGAAAAGTGTGCTTGCAATAATCTCAATCATCTGGTGCTTAATGTTTTGGTCTCAGGGAGTAGGAGGGGGTGAAAACCCTACACAGGGGGGAAAAAAACCCCATTTATTTCAGAATATATGCCCCAAACTTTATAAATGCTTTTATAAATTTATGAATAAGGCTTACAAAAACATGTCAGTAATGTCAACAATGTTAATGAGCACTCTTAAACAATACGCACTTAAGATCACACTAATCAGTCATACAACTGATTTCTACTGTAGTTTATATGTAATTCAATATGTAGTTTATATCTAAGTTGCCGTACGATATTGAAGAATTCTGACATAAGCACAACCTAGCATACACAACTCTCTAATCTGTACGTTTATGTTCTTATGTTTTAAAAATATTAGTGTGTATTACATGTACAGTATATTCATCTGTACTGACTGAAAATATGTAACAAAAGAATAAAACAAGCATTGTAAAGCCCAGGAAGGTATGGCAAACTGTGGTAAATGCATAGTATAAATTTGGGAAAAGAAACATGGGTTGTTTACTGTGGTCATCTTTTATAAGGGGCTTATTACTCTATTTCCAGTTCCATAGCTGAATATAATAGCAATACTTCTGTATCAGTTCTGTGTTTTAATAGTTTTTTTTGTCAGGTTATTGGTGAACTACTGACGAGTAGACTCTTCTTATTCTCACCCTTTCCGTAGTCCCCTTCAATGACATTAAAGGGGTTTGACTATAAGATCTGAGTTTTATAAATGGCGTCCTATGTATAATAATGAATTTCAAATTATGCTGCAATTTTCAAAATTGGAGTATAAATATATTCAAAGTCAAATAGCTTCATATATTTCACAAATCAAACAATTTTAGCTTTTTTTTTTTAACTAAACATAATATAATGAAATAGATTTATATTCTGCAGTGTCATTTCTTCGTACAAAAAAAAAGGCCTGTGTTAATCAAGGCAATCATGAAGGTTGATTTTGGCAATTATTCTGACAAAGGTAAACAATAAAATCTAGTCTTTAAAGGTCTTTGAGGTCTTGAAAGCTACTGTTAGTATTAAGTTGATCTAAACAGTGTTTAAACATAGTATCTAGGAACAGCATTGCTGGAAGCCTACCGTATAACAGACTACCTGTCTAATGCTTATCCGAGTCTCCCACACTACTGGGGTCTTTCTACAAAGCGCAAGATTACTTTTTCTCCTTCCTTTTTTAATCTGTAGTGATAGTTAAGCTTTTATGTCCAAAGGTTTTCCTTTATTCCTAATTAAACTGTATCCTGTATTCGTCTGTCCCTTTGTTTTGAAGGGCGCCTTTCTAGTGCATGAAAACCATTGTTCACTGTTAGATAATCCGGTGTGACGTACCAAACTGTCTCGATAAAGGCTGAAGCATACATTTTTCAAAGCACAAAGCTCTGTACAGAGAGATCATCTATTTTCTCTGTTATAAGTAACATGGATACAGCCTTTCTAGAAATGAAAGTGACAGTTCTAAATCCATTTGAACAAAAATACAGGTACCGTTAAACATCGATATAAACAGTTTGGCGCGTGAAAACAAACAAAACAGTTATATAAGAAATCTGG
The DNA here is from genome assembly GCF_017654505.1 of Polyodon spathula. NCBI lineage: Eukaryota > Metazoa > Chordata > Actinopteri > Acipenseriformes > Polyodontidae > Polyodon > Polyodon spathula. The sequence goes on along the minus strand of NC_054552.1, from coordinate 21,800,339 downwards.
TATCTGATACCATTAATTCCTGAAGTGAACGGAAAATGAATGCATTTTTAACAATGCTGTAAGCACCCGCCATTCAAGAATAGATTCATTCATTTTTATACAGCAGACACTGTCACATTTGTTAAGACACAGCAGTAAATGAACTTGTTCCTCGACCAAAAGTGTAGAATGGGTAGCTTTAATCTCCAACTTGTTTTGCTCCAAATCCTAAAAGCAATCACACAAAGGCATTCATTTGGATTGTACATCAGCCCAGGAATACAGTATTGGCAATTCCGAGTTTCTGTAGGATTTGAAGTAGTATTAAATAGAGACTAGACTTAAATTATTCCGCTTTTGCAAGAAGTTTAATTACAGCACTCAGGATGTGTCTCTGTAAGGGATATTATCTGATGCGCTTCTGGCTGCTCAAACTGTGCCTGTTTCTAAGAGCCCCTAAACATGGCATGTAACCTGTCCTTAGAGCCCAGTTTAACAGAATGCTTATAAACCCTCTTAAAAAACAAGCCAAAAAACATTGTGTACACCAGCCCTTAAAGCTTTGTGAACAGGTAGGTGCACTTATTTCAGTTATTGAAAACGTCACCTTATTAAAAAAAGAAAGCAGGAATACATTTAAATACTGTAGTACCCAGTACTATTATCACATGATTTCCTTCTTAGTGTTAATGGACTTGGAGATTTCCATACAACTTCTTACCTAGACTGTGACTGTCACAGCTGGCTTTAATAGCAGCATTATTACCTTGGTGCTAACTGTAGTTACAGGCTGCTCCGGGGAACTCATACAAAGGGTTCAAAACTGAGAAGAAAATTATCCAGCGGCTACCAGTATTTTCTGGTGTTTCATCACCTTGATCCTTTGTTTTAAAAAAAGGCAGATGTAAAGCATAAGATTGGTGGCAGCTGCAATTGGTGTAATTTATTGGATCAATGATCTTTCAATGGCAGGACTTCACCTTCTCATTTAGCTTTCCCCAGAAAAATCAGGAAATTATTTCAGCATGTCTGGAACGATTCTTTTTATCACATGTGGGAAAGATAAAAGACTTTTTAGGATAAAAAGTAATTTGGAAATACTAAAAGAATGGAATTCAATGACAAACATTGAAAAATATGTCTGTCATTAAATGCATTAAGTTGCTTTTAGTATTTCTATATAATACGTACTATCAAGTGTTTAATGGTTATGAATGATGCACATGATTTGGTAATTTGTGTAACATTATGACATTTTTTTTTAAAATGTAGAAACACAACTTTAAGACTTAAACCGGCAATTTAGCAATTAAAACATAGGAAACAAAGTAAAGTAAACAGCTAGATTTGACCTTCAAATCTGCAATTTAGACACACAATGTAGAAAATAAAATTGAAATAAAATAAAGACTGGAATTGTTTATTTTGATATGCTAAGAAACAAGATTTGTTTTATTGCCTTGTATCACTGATAATATGAATGATTCATGTAAGCAAAGAAATACAGTATATTGAAAATGAAATCTTTACAGCTTAAGTTCACCTGAAGAAATCTGAAGAATCAAATAAAATTCTCCCCCATTAAACTATTTCGATATCTGACTTACACATCAAAGAAATGTGAAATATTGAAAACAGACGATTAGAGAAGGGCTCTTACAAAGTGAAATACAGCACGATTCACTGTCAACGTGGACCAGCGAATGGAGACACACCACAGCAGCATTGTACTTCAGTCAAGACCCACAAGTCAGGCTCTTTGTGTTCTGCATTATGTTAAAAAAGGGTGGGTGTGGCTTTAAGAGATCACAAGCTTACCGCCTTATAACCAGCTGTGCATCCTAATGAGACAGCTCTACTGAGGCACTTCTGTAAGCTACTGAATATCATTTCTATTATATTCACCATATTTACATTCTAATACTCTAGCCTGCTTTTGGATGTAATATTTCATTTTGATAAGGGTAAAATGGACAATACATATGGTAAAACTATTGCGCTTTGACAATTTAAAGAGTTTGCAGAGATTATAACATTAAAATGACCGTGAATGTGTTAGAATGTATGCTGTCCCAGGGGTTTAAAATATTGTTTTCCTGCTGCTTTGGGAATAGGTGGTGCTCTGTAATGGTAGCCTAATGTTTTTAATCCCCTGTGGGGAATGCATATCCACAACTACAGGAACATACAAAATTGAAGGTGTTGGCGTGTCACACACATCTAAACAACTAGCCACCCGATTGTGATGAAATATGTGAGGTCACGGTGAGCGGTACTCAAATTGTGCTTTGCCACGCTAGGTTTTTTTCTATAGTTTTTGAATACATGTAGATCAGGAGAAACACCCTCAGAGTCTGACTTGCATTCTTCACAGGTTATGTTAATTACACATATTTTATATGGAGTTTTTAATTGCTGTTGTAGAAACAATCTATAGGTTTTCAGAGCAGTCGATTCTGTAAAATGGGCTATCTGGTCAAACACTGACCTGGTTTGGAATAGCTGGCCTCCAAGTTAATGATGTCGACCTTGCCAAGGCCCTACAGTTCTCACCCAGCCTCAGATTTGTCTCATGTGAAAGACGAAGTCTCTGAGGCATGCTGCCTGTCTGTCTGTAGCTGAGGATCATCCTTCTTCATTAGGGGCAGTGGCTCAGTCCTCATGCATCTTGCCCTGTACGAATAAAAGTTCACAATTGTTATTTCTGCCCTACATATGCTGATCGATATAAAAGCATTTGGTTCGTTTTTGTAACTGTCATGTAGTTAGAAAGAAAAATTGGCTTATTGAGGTATGGTACAAAACTTCAAGTTATAATATGGAAGTTCCAGAGAGGGAAGTTATGCCCCCCCACCCCACCACTGCAATCTCCCGCATTCTGAAAACTGTAGCTTTGTTTTTTCTATTGCCAGTCTGATCTCACCAGAACTCAGAAGCTAAGCATGCTGGGTCTGGTAAGCACCAGTTCAAATCAGGGGCTGCACAGAGCAGTGTTGATAACTCGCTAGGGTAGGGTAACAAAACAAAAAAACATTATTGCAAGGTACAAAGAAGGGCAACTACCGTCAGCTGATACCAGGACTCCATAGCATGAGGTATGAGGATAGGTTAAAGGATTTAAATCTATTCAGCTTAGAACAGAAAAGGGGAGTTTAACTGAAGTTTACAAAATCTTAAATAGGATAAAGTTAACATAGGTCACTCCTTCAAATGTTGCACAGAGTAAGATGAGAGGGCATACATGGAAGCTGGATAGGTTAAGGACAGAAGGTAGAAAGCATTTTAATTACATATTTACAGTACAAATGCACGGAATCTAATCACTGGAAACATAAAAAGCAATTAGATTCCATCCAATTAAATGATATCCTCTTAGTAGGGGCAAGTGGTTCTTGTGTTTTCATGTTCCTATGTGTAGTTTAGGGACATCGGTCCCTTTGCTTTTACAAAACTCACATTGCCCTCGCAAGAGAGTGGTTTTCTCTTCATATACTTTCCTAATCAGGTTTGTAATGAGATCTAAATGGGATACTTCACCTCAATCAAAACATTTTGGAGCTCAATAAGCCATATATGAATCTACAGCCATTTGTTGAACAGTCTTGTTGTAAAGGTGGTGTCTCCTTATTTATTTATTTATTTATTTATTATTTACCAGGAAACCCCCTCAGTCATAACCCAGAGTAAGGCGATCAGACACAAATTTTTAGAAACACATGTGACAGTTTGACACGAACAAATACATCAAGAACTATCCCTAATTCATTATTAGTGACAGCTTCTGTGCAGGAAGGGGTTAAAGAATGAGAACACACTGAGGGATTCTGCCTGCTTCTTTCACTGTGCAGTATCTTTAGCCAGGGCTTTGTTTATATAATTGGACAGGGCTTGCAGGGGGAGGGAACTTTGTGACTCAGACTAAGACATTTGCTATAACTAGTGGCACAGATGAGACAGAGGCAGCGAGGGAGAGGGGCAGACCCAGAGAGCAGAGCAGTCAGAAGCAGGTTCATTATAAACCTCACATCCACAAGTCCAGCCTCAAGCTCACAAATACAACTCAGCTTTCAAAATGCCCAACTTTGCCGGAACCTGGAAAATGAAGAGCAGTGAGAATTTCGATGAACTTCTTAAAGCTCTTGGTAAGTCATTTTCATCTGCTAAAATGATTGCATATGTGTGTAGAGGCAGTGTGCATCAACACTGCATGTTTAAAATGCTATCATTTAAAATCATTGGTTGTCCCTACTGTGATGTATACATGTATTCCTAATTTCTATGCAATATAATAAGTTTGCATTCAATTTCAAAGTTATAAAGGATGGTTTCTATGTATAAAATGAATGGAGTAGCAGAGGTACTGTGTATATTACATAGACAGCTAACTAAGAAGATTAAACTTATTTAATACTAATACATTTGTTGGACATTGCCCAGGTGTTATCATCAAGATTTTGGTCTTTATCTAAGATGGAAAATATATGATGAATAAAACTGATGTGTTGAAAATGTTTATTTTAGATCAATAAATAGTTACAATAATGATGATATAGAATGAAATTTTGATTGAAAAATATTTGACTTATATTTAAAGACCTACCAAGGACATTTGCAAGTGCAATATTTATTAAGTGGTTTCACATAATGTGTTGTTAAAAAAAGGCAATTACATATGGTAACCAACACAAATACAGTGTTGCTCATTTTAAGAACCCAGTCTTGTTTTTCAGAGAACATACGCTACTCGTAGGTCAGGACATTTATATTCCTTTATATTAAAACTCAAGTGCCTAGAAAAAAAGCCACTAAATAAGCCAAAATTATACTGCTTAGATATAGAGTAAAGCAATATTAAAAGGTATATAATCACACTCCTGAGGCTAAAACAGTCAAATGGAAAGGTTTTAAATTCTACAGCTCAAGACCAAATGAAATTCAGCATGCCACATTTTTTCAACACTTACAAGCGGCACATTTTGTAATCAATAAAAGATGAGAATGGACTGTACCCCATAAGATTTGACTGTGGCTGAATGTCTAAATGAATGCCATGAGGTACAGTACTAAAAAGGCAGTTTAGTGTGTGAATATCTCTTATGGCTGGCTGGATAGGCGCTGCCCAAAACTGTGTCTCTATAGGGTGTGAGAAAAAAAAAAAGGAGACACAAAGCTAATGTCTAGTGGGCAGCAGGGACATTCTCCCGATTTCTGGTTCAGACCTGGACAGATGGAAACATTTAGAAAGTGCCCGCCGGGTGGATGATGAATGGCGTTCAAAGTGTCAAGAGAAGGGAATATAAAACAATAGGGAGTGAAGCTCTCAAGTCAATATGAAAGAGAGACACTGTGAAAGATGAATTACTTGGATTCTTTCAGAAGCTTGGAACAGCAGGTAACCTCTAATGTAAAGACAGATAAGGAGATATACATAGATAATCACACTGCACTGGAAGAGTGCTCACAAACACCACGCAAGCTTCTCCCTGCATTATTTCAAATTTACTGCAAGTGGGACTGCCCAAGGGCTCCTGCGATTTTTCCAATCAATCAATAGCTATTGAAACTGAACTTCTTATGCTGTATAAATCCTTAGTACAGTGCCCTTTATAAAGCAAAACAAGTTATACAACAGTATAGCTATGGCTGTCATTCAACCCATAATGCCTTTACACAAGCACTTTCATTCTCTGTATAAGGCGGTACAGCAACCATAACAATGGGTCTCCAACATAGCACTAGAAAACCCTTTTATAATATGATCAACACCCCCTACCTGTTCTTGTTTCTTATAAGGAGGTGCCATTGCCCCTTTACCCCTATATGTCCAATCCTGTTCTCGAGTGCACCTCACCAGTGCACTCCCTGTAACTCAGTCCTGGGCCTCTCTCATATGAAAGTGACAAGCCATTGTTTTGTAATGTCGGCTGCCGTCCACTAGGGGGCGACATAAGACCAGAGAACTCTTTACTGAGACCCAAGCGAGATTCAAACCCAGGACTCGGATGCTAGTGAACTAACCTGCAGCAACGCCCACCTCCCGTAAAATCAGAATACATGTCAATATATTAAGTGGGCCAGTTTCATATATTGCTACATATTTTACATTCAGATATATATTTCTCTTCCATGTGGATATGAAACATAGATGAAACGTGTATGTCACATATGAACGCATGTAACCGTTCCATACCATTATTTGACAAAAGAGGTAACTGAATGTTATATGCAAAAGGATTCAACTTTAAATCAAATCAAATTTCGTGAAGTGAATGATTTTCACACATCCGTTTTTGGATTTTAAAAGAAAAAGAAACTAAAAAAGTACATTCTGAATGCTTAAACATGATACCTATTTGGTGCAGTCTGGTTTATCACTAGGGATTATGATTTTAGGGTTAATTACCCCCTGAATTAGCCACAGTACCCATTATGGAGTGTGTAAAGGAACAGAGCTTGAATATGGTAAAGGGGGAATATAAATAAATAAAGCTCAAGGGATGTGTAGATTACATCAGTGTCTGAAGTTGCATGCTGAATAATAATTTAAGGCGGTTCTCCAAAACATGTGGCTCTCTCTATGGAAAAAAGCTCAAATAAATATTGAAAATAAAAATACTTCTTTAAATAGCAAGCAGTGTGCCAGTATTTTGTATCTTAGTTACTGTATTTCATAAATACAACTGTATATTTCTTGCATTGTAGAATCTGAAACACCTAGACAGACTGGTGCAGTTCCTTCTGGTATAAAAGGGTCAATTTTCTCCAAAAGTTACCCTTATTTCTTGTGGTTATGCTGTGCATTTACCATGGTTTACAAAGGTTTGCTGTGTTTAATATGTTTTACCATACACCTCTGCTTTACCAAGCTTTATCAAAGCAAATCAGTGGGTGCATTAGAGTTCTAAATCCTCCTCCTCCTCCTCATTATTATTATTATTATTATTATTATTGTGACTCCTGTGTACATTCAGGTGTGAACGCCATGCTGAGGAAGGTGGCAGGGGCAGCAGCTTCCAAACCCCATGTGGAGATCAGACAGAACGACAAACAATTTTACATTAAGACCTCCACCACCGTCCGAACCACCGAGATCAACTTCCAGATCGGGGTGGAGTTCGAGGAGGAGACCGTGGACGGCAGGAAGTGCAGGGTAAGTGAACCACTCCCTGGAAAACAACCCAGTCCTTTAAGAAGGGCATTCAGAATGATCTTGTATTAGCTGTTACATATTATACAACAGCCAGACACTGCTGCCCTATTGCATCCTATGCAGGCCAGCCATTCTATTATTATTCAATAAAGGAACGACAAAAAAAACCATGGCTGATTATTGGGTAAATAAACAAATAACTTTAAAAAGCTGAACTATAATAGTGATAGGGGCATAAGTTACTAGGTTTCTCTACTAAAGACCATTACAAGAAGCTTCCAGGCTTTTTGCATCATCAATAAGGGGCTAAAGGTAAAAGAGCGAGCCCAATTTGATTATTATTCTCATCTTCAACACCTGTCCATACATAACTTTTACTACAAAGTAAAGTCACCTGTGGAAGTACATATACAACAGGCTAATGGCTGGGCATGAAACAGCATCTACTGCAGTGAAACTGTCATTAAAGAACCTAACAAAAGTCTAAAATAGGGGTGGATCCATATTTCATGCTAAGAAAGTCATGCTAAAAAGATCAGCATCACTGCTACTCATGTTTTGATTCTCTCTTTTGGGCATCAGAAACTTAATTCAGTTCAGTTCAGTTCAGTACCGCCCCCCCTTTGTGGGGGTGAACAAACAAAAAGTAGACCAAGAAAAAAAGACGTAGGAGAAAGGAAGTCATACTAAATTTGATTTAAAACATGTTTAAGATAAATTGAAAATGTAATTACCATACTACCCTAATTTATGAATAACAGGCAATGGTTGCAGCTGAATGAAAATCTTAATCTTGCATGCTTCCCGTGCTTGTAAGAATAAGACACAAAATTTAACTAGCCTTGACCATGCCAAACCCAAAATGATTACTATACTTTTGAATGAGCCTGCAATTACAACCATCTGACAAAGCAACCGGAAGACAGCTTCACAAACAACTAATCAGCTCTCAACAGCAGGGAGCCACTTGTGCATTCTTTGATGTGACAGTTTTCTTCAGGGCAGAAGTGGAAATCAATCCAATAATAATGCTGTGTATTTCATATCCGGAAAGATTTCTCTGAGGTAGGCTCTTCAACGCTTCATCTCGCCATCAACATTTAGCGGTCTATCAGTTACCCCCCTAATAACAGACACTGCAGCCAATGACATGTTTTTAACCTAAAGACACTGTGAAGTGAAATGACCTGGGAATTGAGAAAGACTACCTGACAGTCAACCATAAGCTGTCTTTAACCTTGTATAGTACGATTTTTAACTGTTTATGTTTAATAGAAGTACCTGAGTACAATTTTGGATTTGTGATTTATAATATAAGGAATAATGCACAGCCAACTGTACATCATAAGGCTGTAATTCTATCAAGGGTTTCTGATAAACCATGAGAGCGCTAGCTTGAGTCACTTATCAATGTCACCAGAAATCCCTGATAGAATTACAGCCTTGTATGTACAGTTCTGCTGTATATTCTTTTGTATAATATATGGTGACATAGCAGATAGAAATGATACAACTAGCACTGTTTCCTTTCAACAGTTGAAGACAAGCTGGGAATAACATTGGAGAACAATTTTAACAATTCTATATAAACTTCAGTATTTTTTTATTTTTGGGCAGGGGTTTGTTGTCTTATTACTAAAAATCAGAGTAGAAAATTTGCTTGGCTTTTTTGGAGGGTTGAGTTGAATGCTTTCCTTGTCACTGCCGCTCTTGTCTGGGGAGATGGGAGGCAGTGCATATACAGTACTGGTGGCCTGCGTCTATACCTGGGATTCAAAGGCTGCTCCAGTTATCATGTCTGACTTCTACATGTGGAATCAATGTTGCAGTTAAAATCTTAGGTTGTCTACAGGCTACTTGGAGGATATGTCGTATTTTCAATCCAGATGGGGCCTTTTTTATTTTGTTAATATTTTGGACACTGTTTTTGGTTTAGGTTCTACGAGGAACTGTTTTTAAATTCGGAACTGCAACAGATTGATATAATGACTTTAGCTAAATAAAACCACTCCGGGTTTCAGAATTCAAAATGAAATGCTTCAAATTAATACATGAAGCACCAAACTATTATTATTATTATTATTATTATTATTATTATTATTATTATTATTATTATTATTATTATTATTATTAATTAGTAGAAGTACATCTGCATATACTATAGGAGTTCCAGCCTTATTATGTACAGTTGTGAAACCCTTGTAAAAATAATAAGACTGCATGTGCAACCTGTTGTCAATTAACACAAACCTCTTCACAGACTTTACTTCAGAACAGCTGTGCTAAATGACTTCCAGATTTCAAATTATTTGGATTTATGGTAAGGAAGAAAAATGCTTTCAAATTCGAGAAAATTCTGGGAAAAACTGGAGAAACTAGAGATTTTTTTTTTAAAGTTATTATACAAATGCAATGCACCCTACTGTATATACAGGTTTTTGATGACATTGATAAATGTATATGTCACCAAAAAACATTTAAAGAATAACAACCAATATTTACAGTTGGGTGTACATTATTCCTGTTATTACTGGATGTTAAATATTGGAGGCAAATATAAGCATCAAGTTAAATGTGGTCTTTAAATATAAAACAATTGCAGTTGTTTATTCCATCAAACACTATCAAATGATTCCATCAATCATAATACAAAAAAAAAAAAAGAAGTTTCACATTAGGCCCTATTCACAAAACCCCAGACTTTAAGGACAGTTTTACAGACTATTATTCTAGCTATCTCTAAAATGGTCTAACCAAAATAAGCTTTAAAAAAACAAAAGAAAAAAAGAAAAGAAAACAGTGCTTTATGAAACATTCCTTAAAAAGTTCTATGACCAGGGCCCAGTGTTAGTATCGCTTGTAAATCAAACGGAGATCTGTATAGGAACACGGACTCTCTGTCCTGTGAGAAAAGGGAATGAAATAGGCAACACTAACTCAATACTGAGTGATGGGATAAAACTGAGTTCATTTCAAAGACTGGAGCACGTGTGTCCCACATATGTACCACTGCCACGGGACTAACATAGGAAGTTAGAAAACCCATACTGAGGTCTGTATTTTATTCTTACCGGAAAAACAGTACATGCTACATTGGAGAATATTTAGTTTTTTATGTCCACCTTTTAAAAGGCATTCTATCTTCAACATCAGTGAATTATCAAACAAAATAAAAACATAAATAAATGTAAAAAATACCAACAGACATGTGAAATGTATCCTTCTTGTACTGGGCAGAGCGATATTTCGTATCTTTTTTGTTGAGGACATTTTAAAGAAACCGTGCAGCTTTATGTGTTCATTTACTGGTAGGAAACTAAACCGGCCTCCTGGTTCCAGTGTACTGTAACAGGTAGTGCAACAATAAGGCAAAAGTTTGCTGCATATATTTTTAATGTGATAAAAAATGTATATTTACACTATTCTCATTCGAAAGCATCAGCTGCCAAACATTCTCAAGTAGTAAATGTAGCCCTATCTGCACTAAGAACTACCACACTACCCAGTACAGTCGGTAACACTAGGTCTCTGCAGTGCCTGCAGTAATACAATATTCAAAACTTTGAATATTCACTATCTTATTTCCTAGTTTCATTCTTGACATTTTACTGGACCTAGCTGGATGTCCAGTTTGTTTACATTTCCTTTTGGTTGCAGTATACACTCTTCCTCCATCCTTCTGGTCTCTCTCTGTGAAGTAAATAGGCAGCGTCTGCTACTAACAGCATCAGGAGCAGGTTATGCATGTTCTTGCCGTTTTTCATGAAATCTATCTTTGGCTTTGAGGGTGCGATATGCTTGTCCATAGAATCCTAAATGCAAGGACTGATCAGCCTTCCCGTGACAATGTGACTTTTCAACTTGTCACCCACTCTATTCGTCTAAATGTAGAGAATATGGGCTAAGCAGGGATGAAAAGTCACGTTGAGATTTTGATAAAAATGATAACTAAATATGTGCACAACAGAACCCAGTGAGAATTATTGCAAACAACATAAAATGTCTGCTCTAGTGCACTGGGGTTTGAGATCTGTCCTCGAAATCACTGCAGGAAGAGCGATAATTTAAAAAAAAATAAAATAACAACCAGTGCACTGGCTTTTCTGTTCCGTACCACAAAGTGGATTGTTTTCTGTTTGACAATGTGGGCAATAATTCATACACTATCAGTGCACTAGAGCAGACATTTTGAAAATAGCTTTGAAACAGACTTTAAAGTTGTAAGTGTAAAAGTCATTTAAACGTACACCGCTACTTACTCTTTAAGGGCTGCCATGTTCAGTGAATTATTTTATTGTCCACAGAGCCTGGCGACCTGGGAGACTGAGAATAAGATGTATTGTAAGCAGACCCTTATTGATGGTGACGGTCCCAAAACGTACTGGACAAGAGAGCTGAGGGGGGACGAACTGATCTTGGTAAGATCTGTTAGTTATTTACCCAGACTTGATGCAAAGCAATAACACAAGCAAAATAGATATCATTTACAGAATAACTATTTCATTAATAAGCAATTAGCCATTTGCTGAAGTTTAGTTTCATGTTAATACACAGTCTAATAGATATGCATGGCATGTGTGTATCTCTCAATAGGCTGCCATTGGCGCTCCTATTTCATAAGTATGTTGAGTATGTTTTTTAAGACTTGGTAGTTTCCTGCTCCATAAAAAAGACGCACAAAGACTGATATGTAAAGATATTAAAACTCTGTTCATGCAATCATCACAATTTGAAAATGTGCCTTATTTAGGTAGTGTGGAAAGCTTATAGAATAATATTGATAATGCTACATATACTAGACTTTGTATGTCTTTTTTTATCGCAGCAGGAAGCTACCAAATCTCTAAAAACACACTCAATATAAAATGCATACAGAACAAACAGGCATTCTTTCAGTGGTGCAGACCTCTAACCCTGCTGTAAAATGAGCCCTAATAAAATGCATTAAATCATGGAATAAGAAATGGGAAACCAAAGTAGGGCCCCATCATGCCCCCAAACTGCTCTCCTGCGCAGTATTGCAGCGTGATGGAACTAATAAATGATCACACGTGGAGTTACTGTGCTAAAGGTGGGTTGAGAATGGGTCTGAGCCCCACAGTAACTCATTGAACATATTTGAAGTTTTATATTTTAGAACACTTCATGGATCACAAGTTAGCCAGTGAATCATTTCTGAATTCCTCAGTAGAATTTGTCAGTAGAGGGATCATTCTATTTCAATGAGGCTTTCTGTCCCTACACCCCTCACTTCAACCAGGGGGAGAGTGATCTGCATACAATACAGTGTCTAGAAGAGGAATTCTCTTTCTCCTGCCGTATGCTGCCAGGTAAAAGCTGAGAAATGCATTCTCAGGATGTGTGAATAAAACTATCCCAAATAGATTTCCATGACACCGGCAACACGGGATACAGCAAAGGTAAATTAATGCTTTTCTGCAGGCGATTGTGTAGACGAAAAACAATTTCCTAAATAAATTGTGAATTCATTAAGGACTCTTATAAACTAAAGGCAGTAAGTGTAGACTTTACAGTCAACACCAACTTAAATGCTTGCAAGTGTTCATTTCAGATAAATCCACCTGTTATTGAACGCTGTGCCCAGCTGTGTTCAAAAAGGGTCTGACATTTCAGCTGTTAGCTTATATAGAGCATGGGGAGCCTCAACATATATCACAATGTTAAGGGATTGATATTTAGTGAGTACTGGATTTAATGAAATGTAATACCACCAACAGCTCAAGCCAGTATCTTGACATAAACATGAACTCTATTTTCCCTGCCTGTGGTTTTAAAATATCTGCCCCACACTTTCCCTCTTACTAGGCTTCGTATTAAACCATGCAATTTCACATTAACATCCACCTGTATAGTTTAAGGACCTGACTGCTAAATTATCTTGCGCCTCTAGGGCTTCTTCCAGTCAGAATGTATTGTCTGATCCCATTAAGTCGTTTGGGTCCATTAAAACTCTACTGTTGCTCTATCTGAGCCAGACCTGTGTGTGTTAATGTGCTTAATTGATCATGTTTGGATGCGAGTGTAATGTACTGACTTGATCCTGTCCTGCTGCTTCTGTCTCTAATGACTCCCCTGGCACTGCTGAAAGACAGATGGCTAATATAAATGTGATTCCCTCAGAGAAACATGCTGGTAATGGTTTATCTGAAGTTGACACTATGGTATGAAGAATACCTAATACCTCCATGAATGCTGCATTAATCTGTCATAACCTGAGGTGCTAACAGCTAGCAGAAAACCCACAGAAAAAGACACTAACGTGCAATCCCCAAAACAATACTCTATAATATATACTATAGTATGGACTGCAGTATACTATAGGAAACTGTTTGGATTGTACTATGGTATTTATTTGGGGATGCTGCATCTTAAGGGGTGTTTTTCAGATTCACAATTATTATTCTGATACATAATTGATCCTTCCTAGATATTTTTCTCTTTTAAAATACATGTGAACAAGCTCTAACTTTGCTATATGTCCTTTGACTGGTTGCACCCTTTCTGTTCTCCTGGTTTTTACAATCATCTCGTACATTCTGAAGATGCTAATAACTCCCACGGCTCTTCCAGTGGTGGTCAGTGCCATGGTGATATTCCCTGGCGTTGGAACTCTCTTGGCAGGGCACAGGGTTCTGTTTGGCTGCATGTTTGCTGGTTATGGATTCGTTCAATGCAAAGGCTATGGGAACATCAGCGACTACAGCAGAATCTACATTTAGACACCACAGAGGGGTTGGACTCATACCTTTAAGATTTAGGTTGCTTTAGGTTTCTTTATTGCTGGAAGTTAGAATGGTCCGGGTTGTGTCCTGGGCTTCCACTATGTAAAACGGGTCTGGGTTGAGAACATGGCTTTTATTTTTTATTTTTTTTATAAATGGTAAGAAATTTTCTTTCATTTTAGGGCTAATGCAATTTAAACGTTTTATATTGTATTGGCCTCAAGTTTAGAGAAAGTGAAACACGTATTATATGATCATAAGATTAGGTTAAGTAAATATTTAAAAGGTTTAGAACATTACCTTAGAAGTGTTGTAGATGTGTTCATTATGTCTGTAGATACTCCTGTAGTCATGGATTTTCCTGGAGCTTTTTTCAGAGGACGAGTCCTATAGCTGCTACATGTCACTCGGGATCTAAAGAAAGAAGAAAACGGATCACCACAAACCTCTGAAATCTGGTAGTTTGTGTTGCCACATGATGTGCTCCTCCTATAACAACAAAAACATATTTATTTCACCTTTCATGAAAACACTTAGTGAGCAGGTAAAGGAAAACAATTCTTAAGAGACAGTTAAGCACTGTATATAACAGATTTGCCTTCAGCTCTGACCTAAATTATTATTTGCTAGAATGAAGCTGAAGAGGCAAAGCTGGCAAAATGCCCTGTTTTTAAAAGATGGAGTACTGAGACACAGCCATCTGACAGCTCAGAGGATGAGAGGCCTGCAGGGAGCAATCAGCTCAACAGGACAGGGCTTTGCCCAAGAGGCACTTCAAACTTTAACAGAAACCACTCACAGGAAGCCAGTGTCAATCTGAAAGGACTGGGGTGATGGGATCAAACTTTTCAGTTCCTGTAAGAACACTTAGCCCATTGAAATAATTTCCATGAACTGTAAAAGGCAGCTCTTCGTGCACGAAAGGCTGGTTTACACAATCTCTGAAGGCGATGTCTAGTATCTCTCGACATGTGACTGTCTGGCAATCAAGCCTTGTATGATTTTTTTTTTTTATGCCAACACGACCAATGTCACAGTGGTTGAAGAAAATTAACAGCATAAGGACTGAAACTGCTAAATGATAGAGAACAGCACACCTTTGAGCTGCTGTGGAAATTGTTGAGCCTTTCAGTGTGACAAATGCCTTCAATCCACCATTGCTGTTTATTCTTTGTGGCCTTTAGCTTTAAGTACCTATTTTCATTTGACAAGTAGACATATAAAGACACATGTGTGATCTCTAATGTTTTTTCCCTTCTTGTTTTAGACCTTCGGTGCGGACGATGTGGTGTGCACACGGATTTATTTACGAGGGTGAAGACACTAGTGAATTGTCGAATGGGCAACGTTCAGGACTACAAGAAGCAAACTCTGTGGAGAGACCCCAAGCAGTTTGACCCCCCCCCCCCCCCACACACACACACACTTTGTTGTTTTGTGCAATGGCAGTATTTAAAGCCATTAAGAGTAATCATTGGAACATTCCCAAGCCCGCAATGTTGAGTGATAGCAGTTTTAAACACAAGCCTGGGTTCATTGTGATTTTTCTGTGCAATGTGTTGTTTTTTTTTTGTATGATAGAACTGTGCGATATACTTCCACATTACAAAATTTAAAAAGGCTCTACTCTTTCTGATGTCACTTCCTTTTATTTATTTTTTACTAGTGAAGTATTAGCAAGCAGATTTCAATTTGCTGCTTACTTTATGAAAGTGGCTGTGAATGGATACAACGTCACATGAAATTACTTTTGAATAGCTGACTGTTTATAAACACAAAATACATTTAGTTCTACAGTCAGGAATTTGACATTAATAATAATACAATTCAGAGAGGACACACATGAAGGTTCAAAGAGTACTGACTTAATCCATGGATGAAGATAATTGTTCGTGCAATATTCTGTTTATAAAGTATTGAAAAGTATGTTTAAACAGCTGAATCCAGATTCCTTAGATCAAGCTCTGCATGTGCTCAATGCAGCATAAAACAATTCGCTGGTCATTCTGTTGTTGGGTTTGAATGAATTCAAATGCAATCTACAGATTCCTAGGATTTTGTATTCTAGGATATATATATATATAGATCTATATATATAATATATACTATATAATATATATATATCTATATTATATATTACTGATGTTGTGGGAATAAATAAACAACACCCTTGTATTAAAGTTGTTTGAAGTTTAGGGGATAGTTGACAAAACAGGAGAGGTGTGAAGGATGGTCTGTGTTCGGAAATTGGGTCATAAAGAATGTATATTAAGACAAAAAGACACAACAAGACAATTAATAACATCTCATTGAACCCATAAACACAAACAGCGATGGTGCTCTGAATTCATAATCAAGAACAAACACGTTTACAGAATTGAACACATTGCATTTTTCCAGTTGGGACTTTTAGGAGCTAAAGGCGACATCCCATCATGAGGGAATGTTTAGCAAAGCTGAACTAGAAAATGAAAAACTGATTAGACTATGCGAAATTGGAAGGAATCAATGAATGGAATGGGAAGATGACAGCTGCAGATGATTGTGACATCAAGCGTAAATTAATACATTTAGTAACTTAAACACTGAGTATAGGCAGTGAGCAAAAAAGTGTGCCAGAGTTTACGCAGTGTGGATTTCTACCACGTATCAAACCACATATTAAAACACCGACCCCAACCTAATAAAGTAGCATAAAGTGCCTAAGATCCAAAGTGCAGGAAAGACAAATAAAGTGAAACTTCAATTCAGATGGAAACTTTTCCACAAGACTATTTCCTCCCCGGAGAAATCCGTGATTTCCAGTTGGCTTGAAGTTTAGTGTGAGTAACAGCACGCAGTGCTGAAAATGAAGGGTCTGCTCAGTGAATAAGGTATAGCATGATCGATGCCAGTCCCATTAAAACACACTTAGGGGACTTGCTTCTTAATGAAGTCCACTTGCACACTTCATTCCTGACACAGTTCGGGGACTTCACACTGAGCTCTGTGTTTCAATTGAACAATGACAGTCTGTTTGGGTGGCGAGGCCACTGTAATTATTTCATATCTCGGCAGCTTGTACATGATCTCCCTATGGAACAAGTGCTGCTTGTGTTTAAGAAGCCCAGTCCTTTAGTGACGGCTGTATTGAACTCTGATATGAAGTGGGGAGGGAATAGAAGA
The DNA here is from genome assembly GCF_017654505.1 of Polyodon spathula. Classification (NCBI taxonomy): domain Eukaryota; kingdom Metazoa; phylum Chordata; class Actinopteri; order Acipenseriformes; family Polyodontidae; genus Polyodon; species Polyodon spathula. Next base: position 21,783,302 of record NC_054552.1, on the reverse strand, counting down.
TTTCCTTTTGGAATCCGAATTTATACAGCCTCATAATGTATTTTTAATCCCCAATCCCCTTGTGCGGCCACCTACAGATAATTATATTTCATAATCACAAATCAGCTGTAATTGCTTTGAATTTCAGCCTATTGAATTGAATGGAGAGGCACAGGTTGGGCGCAAACCGCTAACCTCACGGTTCAAGGAGAACTTCTTACCATTAAACTAAAGATCAAGATCTCTGAGGCAAGTACATGTCTTATGGTGATGTCAGTATTATTAACTCACCAACAGCTAGGAGGAGATCCATTATACACTGCAACACAGTTGAACAAAATACAAAGCACTCTGCAATCTATTTACCTGGTTTAAAAAAAAAAACAAAAAAAAAAAACAACTCGAAGCCACAGAAAGTTTCATGACTTTTTTTTATTTGACGCTTTGATGCTTTTGCAACCTGTGCTGTGACGGCATTGTCTCCACACCACCTGGCTTCTTTGTAGTACAGAATCTGGTAGTGAGGTTGGGATCCTGTCATCACAGGTTGGAGCGTAAACAAGGTATTACTATAAAGGTCAGAATGGTTGAGGTGTGAGTGAGAAAGGTAGTTGGCACTGACACTGGACTGTGAACTGCACTGCATCCTAGAGAACTGCAAGGAGTGTGTTACTGCCTTTTACACAAGGATTTACTGGATGAGCATATAGCACCTAAATAAAAAGAAAACTGCATTTTATTTATCGGTAGGATTGTTACATTAAACTCTAAACGTGCTAGTTGTGAGTAACTATGCTGATCACCTCATTCTAACCTGTCACTGTGGACTCTAACTGTAGTATGAATTTTAGAATACCTTAAACACAAAAGCTGCGTAAAACACAAACCGGCAACTTCGCGCGCTGCAAGCAAGCGTCTTAACCACTATGCAAAAGAGCTGGGTTCAACTGCATTCGTGATTGTAGAGCTTTTAACTTCACCTCAACTCATCGACAGGGAACAGAATAAAAAAGAAACATATGGCAAAACCAAAGAGCAAGCTCTGTAGTCGAGAGGTAAGTACGTGTCTTATGCTGTTGTCAGATCTATTACATTATGTGCAACCATTTTGACATATAATTGTAAAACAAATTTTAAATGGGATGTAACAAAACAGCATTTTTATTTTCATCGGATACCAAACTAACCTGCTCATTACTGGGAAACAGTTGAAATGTTTCATAATGAGGAAGGATATCCATTTAAATGTCACGCATGAAATGAGTTCCAGCCCCCGCAGCACCACAGGAATAATATTATGAGGTCTGATATTAAATTGATCTAAACAGCGGCAGACCTAAATACATTACAAATGAGTGCATCTAACAGTGCATGCAAGTCTACTTAGCACATTTCTCTGTAACAATATGTAGAAATTGAACCCAGACTACTCAGGAACGTCTCCCCGATCTTCAACACATGCAGGTTTCAGGTGCAGGTGCTCTGCAGTGGATTGTTCATGCAACAACCAAGCATTTAAAACAGCCTTCTTTATTCAACTGTATTCACATTAAAACTTTTTATGAACACAACAGCACTGGTGTTGACAAAACAAAAAAGTCTTTAAAATATTTAAAGGAGCTGACAAAGTTAACCCTAACCAATACCTGGAGTGCAGCACTGAAACCAGGACCAGAGGACTTAAAAAGAGATGAGGGTAGACAGCGTTTCTTTGTGTTATCATTGAAGACCATTAAGACCCAGCATTGAGGTCCTTTAAGAGCAACTTGAAAATCAGCTACTAGGAACCAGGTGAGCAATGATGGGACAAATATGCTCCTAAAAGTTGATTTATTACGGTATTTTGGGGAAAAATGTACAGAAAAATCAAAATCTTAATTATAGGTAATTGATATTTCCAATTATGTGTTCCATGCTTCCCATAACCTACAGGGGGTCTTATTACCTGTAACAGAGGAAGTGAATGAGGAAATTACAGTGAAACATACAGTCAAAATAAAAATACAGTGAAATTTTATAAGCAATGAGGCATGAGAAAATGTTTTTAGTTATTAAAACTTTTAGGGACAAAAACAGTGATAGATATGCAACACATTGTTCCTGACACTTGCTGTTCTCTTTCTTAGCTAGCACAATTTCAAAAACTGTTTATAGATGCTGAAGTGGGAAAAACATGCCTCTCACCATGTCAATTCACTGTTGCCTCGGTTTGACACTATAAGCTGCCAAGTAAAGTCAGAACTTCATCTACATTTGACCTGATATTTTATGAAGGAATTAATTTCTCTTGAGTGCCTAACAATGCTTTGAGCGTGATGTCCAGTGGCCTGTTAATTTAATGATGGACAGTTTTACATGATTTCATCAACGTAGCCAAAAAGGCTGAATATCATAATTGTGATCTTTCTAAGTTGTTTGCATGGAGTATCAGTTCAGAAAACACACTGGCCTTTCTCAAGAAAAAAAAACGCACCGTCAAACAGTGGTGGTCTGTGATGTATGAAGTCCATCTTCATTAACATTGCCTGTATGATTTGAGCTCTGCATTGATCAAGAGACCCTTTATTTGAAACAATGCATTTTATTCATACACCAACAGATTTAGAAAGTTTGGGGGCAGGAAGGAAGGGCCATTCAGATCAGTTGCTTTATCGTGTAGATTGACTCATACAATTAGTGAGCTATTGTCTTCTGGGTTAGATTGCTTGGAGTTTTATATTTACATGAAAAGAGGCCATCTGAAATATATAACCTACAGCTTGAATGCCAGTTTTATTTGATGTCTTGTGTTTTGTGTTTGCCTCTGGTATTTCCTCTGATTCATACATGAGTTATGAATTTATCTGGCAAGTGAAACAAGGTCATTTTAAAAAATTCAACTGGGTTATATAAGGTAATGTCTTGACTCTGTTCCTTCGAAAAGTTTAGTAACACAGCAGACAGGAAAGCCTAGCAAAATCATGGTAAATTGTATTTGAAAAAACTCTGATTTGAGACTGAACACGGTATCCTGGAGTTACGCCATGAAAAACACTGCCATCTTGCTGTTCCAAAACTGCAAACATACAATGTAGATTCAAAGTACTGTGCTAACACACAGCTTGCTATTTTACAGACCAGCTATTACACATGTGGGTTACTGGGGAGACTGCACACTCCCTGTCTATCAACTAAACCCTAACCCTGTGGGCTGAGTCAAACTAACCCTTGTAAAATTGTCCTTGCCCCAAAATGCCAACCCTGTTATCCTTTATTATTTTTCTCTCTCTTTTAACTACACTGCTGAATCAGCTTGCGCTGCATATTTTTCTCTGTATTGATACTGTCTGTTGAGATGCACATTGCGCTTTGTGTTTTGCATTTTGCTACAATGTTGCTTGTCTAATTGTGATGACATTGGTTTGAGCCTTCTTCAGCACAGATTATTAAAGATAATCAGAATACTGTGATAAAATGAGGTGCCTGTCCATCTGTATTTACATGCACATGTATGCCACTCTTACAGTGTTTACTTATACATAGGGATGACATGAGGCAGCTCTAATCAATTACAGATCTTCTGCTGGCCACAAGACTCAAAACAGATAGTTGACAATAATGTCATACTAAAGTAATATCTTAAACAGATGGTTGAACAGACTTCAGTCTCTATCAGTGAGTATCCATTAGTATTACTGTCAGCAACATCAGCTTTAATATACGATTGTACTATTTTATATACTTCATTCATACGGGCACAATGAAGTTCAGAGACTGATGAGTGACAGGTTCAGTGGGGCTTTGACATCTTCAAGTGTTCTATTTTGGGGGATGTTGATTTGAATAAATTCAGCATGCCCACATTACATTTGCAAACCCTGAATATCTTTCCCATGTTCGATTCCTGTTTTAGGACCGCCTCTGTGCTGAACGGCATGTTTATACACCTCACAGTTATTGAGCTATTTTTAGCATCTCTTTAACTCGAAAAACAATGGAGCTTTAAGCCCTTTTCTAGTTTCAGAGACAATCTGGATGACTCTCTCTTTACCGAATTTCATATTTTTGTTTTTAAACCTAAGTTATTCATTTCTCAAATTTTGTGTTTATAATGGGAGTTTCGACACAACTTAAGTGTAGAGGCACTACCACACCACTATAATAAACAATGCCACTTTATCTTACCATTCTATTACCTCAATGCAAGGAAAGACAATAGGGAATAATAGTATTACCAGAGATGACAACACAATGGATTTTAACATATTGTTCAGTGGTCCTAATATACCAGTAGCTCTCTAGCACGGTAACATACAAAACCATTATGACAATACTGGGGAATGGTTCAGTAAATGTTACCAGTCTTTTTGGATAATACCTTCTTCGGTGTTCTAGTTTTATCTTCTCAGTAACCTCAACAGTTCCAACTTTAAAAAAATAAAAAACACCTTTTGAAATTGATAAAAAATAATGCCCTGTTGTTCAATGCTGGATGCAGAACTGTGCCATAACTGTAAACCAGTTAACTTCTATAAGCGATAATAAAATAGAAAGCGGACGTAATGACACACAGAATGAATTACTCATACACTTGCAGCTTGGCTACAGAAACCATTTCAGAAATCCACAAGGCAAAGTGCTGGAGGCTCAGCTCATGCAAACACACAGTGTCGAGAGCGAAGCCATCCAGCTTTCCCAAAAGCAAACAGGCAAAAGAAACAGAGTTTGTTTAATACAAGATACTCATTTTGGTCAGCAGGACACCTTCTCTAACCCTTGATTGAACTTCATGCTTCAGTTGCTTTTTAGCTGCTGTTACTGAGTGAATTGCCACAACACAGCACAAATGAATTCAATTAGTCTGACCCAAACTGTGTGAAATGAGACATGCTCCTATAATGTAATCATGCAAAACTTCTTTGCAATTTTGGTCCTGTGTGCAAGCCTTTTGAACTTACTCATTAACTTTGCTGGTAGGAAACTGTCCCGTATGCATCTGTCAGACCAACTCTTGTCATCTCCCTGCACTGGCGAGCTAATGTGAAAAATGTGGGTCATGTCTTCTCTTTAGGAATGAAGCGCATCTCACCTCTCTGTACGGATTTGTCCAAGCGCAGCAGACCGGTCAATCTACAGATTGCACAGCCTGGATTATTCTGTGCCCTTGTTACATTATACAAACAGCACTGTTTTCAGAAATAGATTAAAGGACATGCTCCCTGAAAAAGACAACTTTGAAGACTTTGTTAGAGTGAATAGGCTGTTTGCTTTAAAAGACGGCGATCACATCAAACCCCTTTAAGAGGTGTGTTAAACATATTTCTACTTGTTAATTTTCATGTTTCAGAACAGACACACTAAGACAGAAACAAGTACTCAAAAAGTGGGAACAGTAGTCCCATATAGGACATTCCAGCTCAAGTGGACCAAGGAGGGATAGCCCTTACATTCATTCTTTTTTTGCTGCAAAAACCCTTGAAACAAGTTTTAAAAGAATACTAATGTTATTGGCTTAGGTCACCCCCAACGAAAAACTGATGATCAAAATTGGCCTTTTTACAATCTGACAAGTTCTCACGTTGCTGGGTATGGGTTACACAGCTCTTCTTGTCTGTGCACACAACACTTGCCTCAAACTCTTTCTCTCACTCTGATAATGTGTCCTCAGCATTCAGCCCACTTCAGCCGGACTGACCCATACCTGTCTAACACACTATCTTTATTGGGGTAACCCTCTTTTTCTAACTTGGCTCTTTATGTAGATCACATATCAGGCTGATCATTGTGTTCTCCACTGTTTTTGTACCTGTGAAAGTGTTCTTTTTAAGTTGGTATTTGCACTGTCTAATCGGGTTGTTTTAGACCCCCGATTGCCACTAGACTTGGACTCTTACCTAAGCTGCCTATAACACTTGGTCCTGTGTACACGGCTTTTGAACTTGCTCATTAACTTTGCTGTCAGGAAATCATCCCCTATGCATATGTCAGACCAATTCCAAGATTAGTGATAATTAGGGTCTGAAACCAGCTGAATATATAACAAGCTGAAACAGGCACTACACACTGTGAAGTAAATAAAGAGGCTCACAAACCATTCTGATGGTACTGATCACCAAGTGATGTCAGTGACCCTCCTTTCAGCAGATCAAACATATTCCCATCTGCAATACCTGGAAACAAGGAAAAATAGGAAAGTACAGTGATGTCAACTTACAAAGCCAACTATCCCATGTGCACCTCTACCCCTTACTTAACTATCACCTCCAAGTCAATCCTATCAGTAAAACAAATGCTAATTTATAGGTTTACTTGTAGACAAGTCAGAATTTCAAGTTGAAATGCAGAATTAGCTAGGTATTTAATCAGTTTGTCTTGTTGGTAAAAGACGAAACGCAATTTCAAAAATCAAGTCAGCGGCACCGCATACCCGCAATGCAGTGATAAAATGGAGTGTGCTATACCTTAGATAAGCATGTAGACTTGTATGCAAGGCTGTTTTAGAAAGCAGGAGAAAATCTCTGATTCTATCTACACAGATTAGAAAACAGCAATGCAGGGATTTCTAAGCACCCCCCATGTTTAGTATCTGAACTAATCTCAGTTTTGGGGGCACTTGTGTTTAGAGACAGATGCTGTCTCTACATTTTCTCTAAAAACAGTGTGCGCCTCAATATAAGCCCATGTGCATGTGGGAGTGATTGTATGGTAAGGGTCTACTGTTTTTGACATCCCTTTATTCTAATTGTATGAGAATAATATCAAAGACAAACTTTATTTATCTGTAGGATAAATTGACTTTATAGTCATATATTTTGTATACCACACAGTAGTGTAAAATAAACCAATTTTAAATGATATGACACACTTAAAGGTAGAGTTGTGTATCCCGTTCTGTTCATAAGATAGAATCACACAGGGGTGTTCCAATCCAACAGAATCCTTTACTCCCTTAGGATATCCCACAGCGCCCCCTTCTGCTGAGAGAAAGCAAGACAACCAGTCTGTGGCAGTAATTTTGGCTAAAAGAGCTCTATCAAGAACCAGTGGGCTCTTAAAGGGGCAGAAAAGCACACAAATGAACTTGTAAACTTACTTGCATCAAATAAATTAAAGTTTTACCAAATCATACTACAACACTAATTCAGTATTTTTGTGCTTTTTAAAAAAAAAGAAAGTAATGTTTTTAAATAAAGCAAATCAGGAGAGCTGTGTTTCAGGACAGAACAGAAAATAGAAGGCACTTTTTTACACAGAGAATCGTGAGGGTCTGGAATCAACTCTCCAGTAATGTTGTTGAAGCTGACACCCTGGGATCCTTCAAGAAGCTGCTTGATGAGATTCTGGGATCAATAAGCTACTAACAACCAAACGAGCAAGATGGGCCGAATGACTTCCTCTCGTTTGTAAACTTTCTTATGTTTCAATGGGAACATTCCTACCATTGGTCTTTTAGCCAGGGTCCCTGTTTCCAGTCTGAAGTCGTGTGTTCAGTTGACTGTCCAGTTTTGTAAGTCTTTCAGATCTATATCAATTTTTACAATTTAAACAAGAAATAATGCTCTATTACCATGGGATCAAGCAGAATGTTTTTGACCGGACCATTTGCCTGCAGTCGGCCTGCTTGTGGTGATGGTGCTCCCTGCTATAGAGGAAGGATCTGGAGACAGACAGCATCACACCTCATAGTGCCAGCAGGCTGGCCTTAAGGCAAGGTGAGCGAGGCGGCTGCTTAGGGCCCCCATCCTTTAGGGGGCCTCATGCTCAACCTGACTGCCGCAAGATTTACTGAGTTCGTTACGTGCGCACAAAACGCTCAGGGGTGCAAATAAGTGTCAGCAACATTAAATTCTGGCAGCAGTAGACATGTTAATTTTTTTTAATTGTTTTATATTCCTTAGCAACCATAGATGCTGATAGTTTCTCATCATTTCTGGATGTCACAAAGACGGCTGTAATGGGTTACGTCAAACCAGAAACAGGAACCAGGAAATAAATAACAGAGAGGTGGAGTTGGGTGGAGCTGAGCGATTGGTTTCGCTCAGCATTTAATGAATGAACAGAACAGTAAATCAAAAGGTTGAAACAAACAAAAAAACACAGGACATGGCACTTTCGCCAAAATAAAGAGACAAACAAAACGGACTACACAGACAAACACGGTGAGCTCATATTTGAACTATTATTATTATTATTATTATTATTATTATTATATTATTATTATTATTATTATTATTATTATTGTTACCTCAGTCCCCAATCCCGTTCTCCACTCCCGAACACACAACCCCGAGTGAGTGAAAACATGCTGTTTTTATGCAGCTGTACCGAGACTCGATTGCTAATCAATCATTCAATTGGATTTGCAGTACAACTGCACGTGAATTAATAAAGTGCAATTCCCCGTGCTCACATATTATTACATTTTACTTGCACGTGAAGTGCTGTGCAATCCTCGTGCCGAAATACAAATATACACTTAAAACACTTGTGTTACACAGACCCATTTATATCCCGTGTACCAATGACTATACACCAACATTAACACACAACATACAACACAAAATACACACAGGGGCGGGGCACTTTGCCACACTGGACTACTCACATGACACACCCACACTCATCCACATACACAGGTGAGAAGGCTCCTGTCAGGTGAGAAAGTGCTAGCAAACATGTCACAGCGCATTTTTACACAGTTATCAATTACATCCTTGTTCAGCAAGTCGAAAAAGGTATTTGGGCAATAACAAACTTAACAGATATAACTATACATTGTAAAATAATGTTTTGTGTTTAAAAGTCTCTTCATTTATTGTGAAAGTTAAGCTTTGCTAGTTTATAAACACATTTTGTTGATTAAAAAATACTCATACTTGGTAGATGCATATAATCACAGATTTATGTTAAAACCAAATCATTTGTTGCAGCTAATGTAAATCTAATCCATTAATACAATTCAATGTAGCTTGATTCGCGAGCTATTTTTCGTTATGTGAAACGTTTGGGATACTCGGATCTGCCGTCTTAGATTTCATAATATAGCAATTTTGGTGTTAAGAGGTTTTATATATTTAAGGGCATGTGCAGTGTACCTATTTGGGCAAATATCAATAGACAAGCTCTCAAATCTTTAAGATTTGCTAGTTTATAAACACATTTATAGACAAGTTCTGACAACCGTGCTCTATCTATCTATCTATCTATAAAGCATGATTGTTTTTAATGCAGTTTATCTGGTTTCTGAGTGGAATAAAATAATAATAATAATAATAATAATAATAATAATAATAATAATAATAATAATAATAATAATAATAATAATGACAGTTAAACTACATGTAACCACATCTAAAATTCCCAGTACATGTTTGTTTATGAATTATTTTTATTAGAACAAAAACTATATATATATATACACACACACACAGTAGCGATCTCAGTTCCGACAGGCAGGCTTCTCACACAGAGCGAGGCAATCCACACACAGACATAGGGAGCGAACCCGGGATCTCTCACTGAAGCATAGCGCCGATACCGCTGTACAAAAGAGCCGGCTCTTTTGCAAGGAGCGTATATCAGACATGTCTTTGTGTGTGATTGTCAGGTTACCTGGAAACAATAGGAACATTGCAATAGGGGGTACTTTTTAAAAAAAAAAAAATTTTAGGAAGTATTTGCCTTTGTGGGTTATGGATCCATCAGCACTTGGTTGTTACTGTATACAGCTGAGCTTTGTCGTTTATCCTCTAATATACCATTTTATAGGACAATGTACTCAGTGTGTGATACGTAAGCAATAATATATGCTATATATAAAATAAAATAGTCACCCGGGCAACCGCTCGGGGCCCCGACGCGAGAGGGGGCCCACACACACAGAGAAAGGGAGTGTTATACAGAGCCTGCCGTGTTAACTGCATTCCTGACTAGCGTCATCATTACACTATTTTACCCTGTACAGTATTCCTTACACTATTTTACCCTGTACAGTATTCCTTACACTGATTTACACTGTACAGTAATGCGTAAAATGCAGCAGCATGGTTTATTTTGTGTTACCGGTAGGCTAAGGTAAAATGAAAGTGCACTGCAGGTATTCATTTGATTTGACTACTGTATTTATTACAACATTTTTTTTTTTAATCGGACAACTCATGTCTCCCCCCAGACACGTTTAGCGACGGACTACTGATTATGAAAACCTTTTTAATAGAAAATATTTTTGATTTGGGGGTGAAGGTGGTGGGGGGAGCCCACTGGAGGTCCATTGCCCTGTGCCCACAAAAACCTGGTGCCGGATCTGTAGGTAGTCTAAGTCAGTGGTGCACCAAGGGGGGATGAGCAGGCTATAGCCCACCCAAAACTAACCGAAAAAGAGCTCAGCCTTGCTATAACGTTTCTTTCAGCAGGTTATACAGGTCTGTGTTGTTTTGCGGCGCACCAGACAGCTGAGAACTCTCTCGGTCAAAATTGTGAGGCGAGCAGCGGGCGTGGCTATCAGACTGCGTGCCCTGTCATTGGTTGTTTATGTTCCGTTAATGAGTTAGGCGGCGAAAGGACAGAACTTGTTGGCGGGAGTAGGGGTTAATAATAATGTCGGGTTCGTACGGTCATGGAAATCATGAAAAAGGCATGGAATTTTTAAACAGAGAATTCCAAGCCTGGAAAAAGTTTTGTAAAAATCCTGGAAAAAAATGCTTAGAAAAGGTTTGCACTATATTCTGTTTGTTCCCTCGGAAGTGTCTGTATTTGTATTTTCTGTGGTTGCTACGGACATGGCAACGAAGACATATACCGCATTGCTTAACCATTGCCAGAAAATCGAGGGTGTGTGTGTGTGTGTGTGTGTCTATCTAATTTTTTTTTTATCGTGGAAAACTGTAAAAATATTTTTGCAGGCAAATTTTTGTGACTGTAACTTGATTGAGACCGTAAGCGCCAAACCCATAGAGCACAGGGCAAGCAATATCGGTATACATTTGGCCCCTTTACTTTTCTGCTTAGTAGACACTATTATTTTGTTATGGTTTTTCCTTTAAAAGGCTTCAATTGTAATTAAAAAAACAGAAAGTTACTCAGAAGACGCCAGAAGTCTGACGTTGATTAAAAACAAAACAAACAACTAAGACAAAAAAAAAAAAAAAAAAAAAAAACACACACACACACACACATCTCACCCACCCTACAGGAACATTGGTTTGACCCAAGTCAGCGCTGCACTGTTAACAGCTGACGTTGCTGGCAGCGTGTCTGCAGCAAGGTGCTGGGCAGTGTCGGAGAGTACAAAACAAATAGGTAGTTGTTAGTTTAGTTTGTTTTTATTATGTATTAATTCAGTTATATTCATTAAAAAAAAAGACGAAAGAACCAGACGTTTTTTTTTTTTTTTTTTTTGTGTGTGGCTGGCTGTTATTTTATTTTGTATAATAATAAGGAAGACGGTTTGTGTTGCTGCGGGGCAATGAACTGATTTAAGTTCAGCAGTAATAATCTGCAGCAGTGGTAAAAATAACAAAATCGTGGTTTTACTTTAGTGAAGTACGCTAGAATGTGTTCATGATTAAAAACGTGTCGTTCTTTATTACAATTTATTTTCAGATTTCATATTAAGCTTTTTGTGCTCATTCAATCAAACCAAGTAGGAATTTGCTTGCACCATTTAAGACGTTTTTCAAGTCAAGTAAGATTATTATTATTATTATTATTATTATTGTCAACTTTGTATAAGGCGCACGTCTGTAAACACGACTAAGGTTATTTGACTTTTTTTTCAGTTACGTTTCAGATGGACTTACATCCCCCAATGTAATGCTGGTTGCGCCACTCGTCTAAGCGAAGTTCAACCACAACACGTTTTTCTTACGGTAGTGTTTCCAATCCACTCATATTGTATTTATTTATTTATGAATTATCAGGGGCGGGATTCTGACCCTTGCTGGGCAACACCAGAAATGATACAAACCCTAACCCTATGGCTGTAGCTACTCATGTCGGCACCTCGCAAGTATGCGTCTTATGAAAATGCAGCAGAATTACCCATCTTGTGCTCAGAGTCGCTTGGGATGTTCCCAATCAGTAATCCTTCTGTAGAAGCATGTGTTCTACTGGAGAAAAGCCTACACGCAAAGCTGCACACATTGCCAGTAGGTGGACTAAAGCCAATCTCACGCAACAACTTCACCGTCGTGCAGGCTACATGAAAAAGATGTTTAGAAAACATTCTTCTCTTCCCTGCTGACCCGCTCAGAAGTCAGGAAGTTTCCTACATCTGCGTTTGTACACGCAACCGAACCTTTAGCAACCGAAACAGCCTGTCACTTTCATCTGATTTTCTCCACAGTGCAGAATCTGTAGAAACGTGGTCAATGGTAGATAAATGTACCTGTTGAGCAGCTCCGAATGTAGTAAAAGGCTGGTGTATTTCTACTGCATTTTCTTCTACCTGCAATTTCTTAACATTACCAGATCTAGACGGGCCGCCTTACCCGTGGTTTTTTTCAGTCACTTTACAGCTGTCTTGTAGGGTAGTACATTCATTTACATACTCTGCGGTTCAAGCGCATTGCCATCCGTGTCGAAAAACACTCCAACCATTTCCAAGGGACTGGGGTGTCAAGTGCTATCAAATAAAAATGTTAAATTGTGAACAATATTTACTGCTCTTACAGTGAATATCAGCCTGGTTATTCTCGCCGTCGACCTGTCGGAACCCTTATCGCCGGGCACTACACTATTTGTCAATAGGCCTACTGGGGCGTGGCCATTTTCGAAAGTTAATATGTGATATGTTTGAAGTAGACTGGAATTGCGAGTTCTTTGAAGTTGTGAATTATATGAAATGATAACGTCTAACAAACAAACTGAAACAAGTATTCATTAACATTTTAATACCATTAATATTATTTACTGTATCTTAACGTTAGTTTATGGTGCTGCATATGATTACATAATGCACCTACATACTCACTTTAAGATAGGGCTGCTACTGTGGCATTCAGACTCCGCACTTAAACACGACAGCAGGTACTAAATTTACAGAAATACATTTTCTTTTTTAAAAATTTACTTGGCAGGGGCTAAAGTCACTTTCACTACAAGTATCTAGTTTTCTATTAAAACGTGCAGCCCTGTAGATTGTTGTGTCTGTTGTGAAATGGATTTGCAGTTCCTGCACCGCATAACAGATTTTCATTGAAATCACTGGGTACAAGAACTAGAATTCATGTTAAATGGAGGCTTGTAGAATTCAAAATCCCAACTGACATTTCACTGGACACAGGGTTTGAAGAACAGCCCAAAATGACAGAATGTAAGTAGAGCTTTAAAACACAGATGTTAACCTCCAACAACCTTATTACATATATAGTCACAAGGATGATCAACAAATCAGACATTTGCTGGAAATTAAAAATATTCTAAATTTATGATGCCAATAAACCTGTTTCCAGAGATTTGTGCTGTCTTCAGTTGACATTTCTTTTAATAAAAAAAATAATAATTCAACAAAACACAAGTTAGATGGTCCACATGTTTTTAAACCAAGATCAAGAATGATTTGGTGAGATTCAGTTGAAAAACACATCTTGTTGAATAGTTTGCCTACAGGACTAAAGTTTCTTTAGGTTGAAAATACTATATACTATCTTTATTATCACCAACAGTGTAATACAGCTGTTCTCAAACAAACACTGCAAAACACACAAGGGTGCTGGGCTTCCACTTCTCTCAATTCCCTTCTTGGCTTCAAGTAAAACCAGACCATCAATCCTACTATTCAACTACACCAGAGGTATCCAACAGCACACTGCAATTTGACAGTCTTCTATAGATTTTAATCAAATACATTAGGTCCAGCTGCTACAAATGTCAATTTTTATTATTTTTTTTTAAAAATAAAGAAAGTTGAAATAAAGGGGCCATGATGATCTACAGAAGAGACATGCCGTTACATCTTTGTTTTAAAAATAAAGGTAAATCTTCCTAGTAGAAATGTATCCAGGCTTCCATTGAGGAGGTGGTGGATAGCTGAATTAAGCTGGTTAAGTGAATCTGTAGGAGTTCTCCCAGTAACCCCATCTGTGCAGTTCATTCATGTACAATTCTGGACCTATATATATATATATATATATATATAATAGATATATATATAATATATAATATATCCCGTCACTATGGGGTCAGTGATATATTTCCAGTATGATATAAAAGCCTTGAAAAGTTGTCAAGTTTGTAACATGTTCAGATCAGTGTTATTTGAGTCACAAAAAAACTAATCAACTATCTTTTTTTTTTTTTTTGCATTTTTTTTTTAGATATTTTTCAATAAATTTCTATTAAAAAAATCCTGGACAAATTTCTACTTTTTTTTTTTTACTTAAAGAATGAAAAAAAAAAAAAAAAAACAACAAAAAACAGAAAAGGAAACACTACCATTATAATTAACTCCCTTTGGTAAAAACCTGTAACGTTTTTAACAAAGGGAGTTACCAAAGACACCTGCCACTAAGGTACACAGTAAGCTTTTGAATTACGCTAGCACATCAATGCAGATCTCTGTAATAAAAAAAGGTTCGACACTATGTACAATATATTTACAAAAACAAGAAGCAGGGTGTGCTGTCCGTTTGTACTGGTATTCATTTGAGTATAAAAGTGGGTGTTATGGCATTGGACATTGCCAGCAACATTGCAGGTAGTACCATAATATACCATATATATATATATATATATATATATATATATATATATATATATTATATTATAGATATATATATATATATATATCAGTATATATATTTATTTAAGACTGTACAGTGTTCACAATGATATCATATACAACACCGGTCTTCAGTTCACTAGAGGTAAAAAGATCTATTCTGAATTTTTTTTTTTTATTTTTATTTATTATTTTTTATTTTTTTTTACAGAAATCAGTCTTTCTATTTTCATTTACACAGGTCATCTTTCTGCTACATGCATATTTAAAACAATGCTACCTGCCATTTGAATAAGTTAAAACAAAAAACAAACAAAAAAATCCTGCTTAAAAGATGTATCAGTCCGATTAACCTTTCAGGAAACATGTTACCTTAACTAGGCCCTGAAAGCTGGTAACCAAACTTGTGTAACTAAGCTCCGATCAGGAATTCAATACTGCATTCTTGTAAGTAAGAGGATGAAGTACCTACAACATACGAAAATATTTGCTGCAAGGATGAAACTGCTGATATTTTGATGAAATAGGATTTATCACTACAATGTAAGAAATTGTAAGAACTCACTTGTATCAAGTCTAATACATACTTCACTGGGAGGAGCAATTATATTATCCCTCACCCTTTTTTTTTTTTTTTTTTTTTTTTGTAAAATGGCAAAAAACTCGGAAATTGCCGATGTTCTTCCTTGCTAGCAAAAATCTCAGTTTGCAATTCTCTCCATCAGCCCCTCACTCACAAGAAATCCATTCCTGGAGATATCAGGAAAATACAACTGTGTGTTTATCTATTTATGTACAAAAGCAGTCTCTTAACATATTTCACTTCAGCAAGTGCAGCAATCCATTGCTGGTTGGTGCTCAACGATTGCTGTTAAACCTGTACCCATTTTAAAATACCTGCAACAAGAGAAAGAAATCCCCCAACTGGTTTATAACCAACAGCAGGCCTGTGTTTATGGGCCTAATTAGTTGTGTGGTCAGATTCTCACACGCTTTTGGTTTGAAGGTGGGGTTGAAGGTTAAAGAAATACAACAAAATTTTATAATTTTGGCACCAAGGCCCCGCAAAAGCAGGTACGTCTAAAAGGCTGCTAAAAACAACAAACAAAACAAAAAAATACCTGCTGGCTGCCCGATACACAGCTGACTGCTGTATTGCATCTCCAGCGCAAGATTTTGTACCCCAACCACAAATCTGCGTTAATCCCCTCCAACCCACCCTCCAAAATAAAAAAATAAAAAAATCTCTGCCAGTTTACGGTGCTTTGAATGTTGCGCTGTACTTAACGCGGTATTTGTTAATGCTCATGAAGTGCAGGATTTCCTTATTGCAAGTGGTGGTACAAGGCAGCAGCCCCTCCAGGTCTTCTCCCATCAGCCACTTGCTGGTGTTGGCTGCCATCTCGTGGGTCACATACTCCTTTGCCCACTTATCCACCCAGGCCTGAAAACGCTGGTGCAGCCTCTTGCTGACCCTTTCGTGGGACTGCAAACCAAACAGGACAAGGGGATTAATACTCATGCTTCCCAGTCTTTTTGTCCTTTAGCTTAGACAAAAGCAGCTGCATGCTGAAAAAGAGGGGAGCCTGTAAAGCGAAAGAATGTCTAAGGCTGCAATGCTAATCACTTTCCAAAAGAGAAGATCCAGTTGCAACAATTTCCTTTTGAGAATGGTTTGCCTAATAAAAATAGCAAGGCTATCAATTTACATTTAATAAATTAAATATGAAAACGTTGCATCAACGGTCATTTAAATGATTTTACACATTTTCCAAAAAAAGTACTTTATTTAATATTTATAGTAACCTTTATATTGTAGTTTTACAATTAATTCTAAACTACATTAATTCACACATTCAATCTACTGCAGTGGTATACAATGGACCAAGGTACTGTAAAAATGCAACCTTTTTTTTTTTTTTTTTTTTTTTTAAATGATCTCCATAGTTTATAAAAATATTACGCAGTTAAGGTTTTTATTTTCGTTTAAAGTGAAACAGAAACCCTAAATGTGCAAACATCAGACCCATACCTGGTGAGCCCTGAGCAGGGCTGTCCTTCTGTACATGTAATCCTCTGATTTGAACACATACACCATCTTGTATGAATTGAGCTTGAACTTGCACTCCATCTTGTCCAGATTCTCCGCATTCTCCACTGACTTTTTACCACCTCCTTCCTTGCCTTCTTTCTCCTGTTGCTCCCGTCCTCTCTGATACTTTCGTATCCGTCGCAGGTTCCTTTGGAAACAGAGCCCGCACATTACAATGCACACCTACATTAGTATATATGCACAGGATTGTATACAAACTCCTATACAGAACTGTAACTTTAGATCTACGGCAAACAGCATTAAACGGATCTATATACAGTGCACTTCCGTTAGAACGCGGCCAAATCCACAGAAACACTCATTATGGGGTTATATCCCTGGCACCAAACATTTTATCCAAAATGTTAAAAATGCACGTGTCAAAATAGCTTATTTGCAGATTTTTCTTCCCGCATAGATTAATAAATTAAACTGTACTTACCGTAGGAGTTAGTGGTGAGTGGTGAGTGAAGCCATGAACCATATATTTTGCAATGTAAGTTGGTGCAGGGGCACACCTTAAATAAATAAATAAATGGGCATGCTAATTCCCCATAAAAACATAAACCGGACAGGTGCAAAAAAACAACAAAAAATGCTGCAGGTAGTTTTTTGATCAGCATTTTCATTACACCATCAAATGTTTACAAAACAGGGTAAATTAAATAAAATGCTGCACCATGTTCAAGCAATCACATAGGTGAAAAACAAACTTGAAACAGAAAAAAGGTTGAAAGTAGTCCAGACAACAACAGATTGTAGCAAGCCTAGCAACCACCTTCTAAAATTTCTGCCCATTATGTGCCAAAGTTCCATGAAACAAAGATTTTAGAACACACACTTCAGATTCAGCAGTTATTTAAGAAAGCAATGCAAGCTAGGTTTTCTTTTTTGTTTGAAATATTTTAAAAACCTTGTTATTTTAAAATCAGACAGCTTAAAGTGTTTTATGGGTACGCACAGAAGACTAAGATCTTGACTTCTTATCAGTTTGAAGTAAATCACACCCAAAGCGCGGACACCACAGTTTTAATAGTTTAAAAAACACTGACCTGAACAAGCTGATGCAGGATTGTTTTCAGATTCATGTCACTTCATTAAGATGTTTTATCATTAAGACGCCCCCCCCCCCCCCATGTATTTTTTCTTTTGAATCTTGTTCAGAACTTCATATGCTTGCATGTTATCCTTTTTAGTACCGTGTCAATCACTAAAAGAGCCTACATGGTTTTGCAATTACCATGTTGATCACCAACCTTGGTTAATTATTATGTACAGAGAAAAGGCAGCAAAGATTTGATGTTACCAAATGCAGCACAAATTTTAATTACGAGTGTCCCTTTGTTCCAATCACCCTTTCATACAATTCTCTCAAAGCTCTGAAAAAAATACACAAACATGTGTGGAATAAAATGCAGACCAGTAGTTTATTTACAAGCCCCTCTATGAAGTACAGTGTTGCAGGTGTAATGAATCAATCAAATCATATTGCTTCTTTAACACTGCCAGCACTGTGTAACGCAGACCCCAAAACCAAAAATATATAACGGGAGTGCACTGTATCTATTGGATGGCTTACACAGTTATCTATAGAACCATTTACACACTCGTATCTATAAGATCATATACAAATACAGGATCATGTAAATACAAAGTTATATCTATACATTGATAGGATCATTTACACACATACAATTCATCAGTTTTAAAAGAAATACAGGTGCACAAAAGATATTTGATAGAAAACAGTTGAACAATAGAATATTCAATTCAACAAACAGAAGGTTATTACCATGCCCGGCCACATGAATATTCTTCACGTTCAAGTATTCTATTTATACCACCGACACAGTTTTATACTATTGTTAAAAAAATGAAAGAATCTAAACCAAAGTTAAAAGAAAAGTTCAAAGTTACATATTTGTATGAATAGCGAAGTTCAGGCACCATCAGACCTAAAACTGGTATCCACAAAGAAACACTGATTAAAGTGTTCAATTGTTTTAGAACTGGTGGTATAAATATGAATTTCTATTTACATTACCTCAATATTAATAATATACACATTCAAGTCATCTCTGGTCATCTCTGTGTTCCTATATCTCCATTATCTGAATATCTACAGTAAAAACGTTTGCAACACATTCTAGTAGAACAAAATCCTCAATCTTTCTTTAATTATTTTTCAGGGATGATGAAACACAAATCAAACTGTTTACAGGGTATTTTTTGAGGGGGGTGGTGTGGGGGGACAAAAAGTATTTTACACAATAAATAACCCCACAAAAATGAAGTGGTCTGAGTCAAGCAATACATAACTGTAGAATGGAATTTAGTTTGTATATCTCCACTGTTTCTTGTAGTTCTTCAGATTGGAATAAAACCCTGCATTCTCAATATGAACTTCCTGGTCCCTTCTATAACCGCTGTGGTCATTTTGCTCTGCGTCCATCACATATACTTACAAGTAAATACTAGCCATAGCTTGCTAGGAGGCGGCAAAGGGCAATCTGAGCCTATTTCCTCAAAAAAAAAAAAATCAGTATGGACGAACCTTGACAAAACAAGGGCTTCAGTTTTTTCTTCTTTGTTATATAGCTGAAATTCATGTTTAATATGAGCCAAGAGAAATCATGATGTGCAGCAAAAATGTACCAAAATGTTGGCTTACATTTTACAAGGGTAGGTTACCCCATAAAACAACCACTAGACAACCCTTTACATCCAGTACAGATCGTGCTATATTATCTTTAGAGAGCTGTTATTTTAAACTGGTCTCCTTTGTACCTTTTTCCAATTTATTGCAGATAGATGAAACATACAAGAGAACATCATTTGGGTGTTGTAACATAAAAGAAAACTGCTTTGTGTGCATCTGTTTCTTCATCTCACCTTATTTTTCCGTTCTACTTCAGTTATTATAAATCTCAGTAAAAATATTTATGCATCTATTTCTAGATCACCTCACCCTTTTCTGCTGGAGCTACAGAAAACCACTTCAAAACAGTGCTTGTCCTTTGAGCTGGCAAAGGCTTTGAAAACAATTGTGATTTGTTGTTCTTTGCACAAATGTGGTGCATGCCCCCTTAGCAGGCTTTAGGCAGTATTAAAGAGGAAAAAAATCCCTTTTAAAAAAGAATCTGCCCAGAAGCTCGAGAAACAGCTGTAAACAGGGCTGCAGCTGGTTCAGTGGTACAAAGAGCACTTCAGCACAGACCACTCTGTTCACTGGGACAGGCCCCAGACCCTCACCTTGGGAGAAACACAGGCTTCTGTGCTAGATGTTCTCGCAGCTCCGGGGAGGTAGAGTCGGAGTTCACATATCGTTCTACATAATCTGACCAGCGCTGGAAACAAAACAAAACCACGCGTTACTAATTTAGATCGTCACAAAAGCAACAAAATCAGGATACCCAACGGTCATTTCAATACAGCATCGTCTCAGATATTGAAAAAACTTGCTTTGTGGGTTGCTTTTTATTGGAAAACTATTTCAAGTTGCTTAGAACCAGCAGTTCAGAAGCTATGGAGGGAGCCGGTTCAAGGTTTGGAGCACACTCACTGGCAAAAATCTCTGCAATATCTCAATCCATTTGAATGAAAGACTGATGTCACTTTCTTTGAAAATTAAACGTGAATGACCTTTGACCAGTAAAATCTCAATAACCCACCTTAAAGTAAAAAAAATAAAATAAACCAGGAAAAAAGAGCACAAAGTTTAACATATAAAACTAAAGAATTAAAAGTTTTCAGAGACACAATTAGCATGCTTACTTTAGCATGAAACGAAGAGCTGTGTTCCCTTGATGGTAATGGCATGTCTAAACCTGCTTTGTAGTCATTTGTTATATTGAGCTGCACAACCATCATAAGTAAAAAGGACCTTGGAGAGATCTTGAAATTGTATTGAAAATAAGGAAGTGTTAAAGCGGAAAGGAATGAACTGTAGCTGTAGCATGTTGCTAATAAAACAGATGCTTGTGTCCTCCAATTTGCCACTTGGTGTCCGGTAGTAGACAATGAATGGATGACTGCTTGCGAGTTATCCCAAAGAAACGGCTGGGTTATTCAATACACACAGACGTTCTAAAACATCTTTGCCATTTTCTGCTGAAGTAAGTAAGCAAATTGTGTTTCTGAAAACATATTCTTTAGTTAATGTTTTTTTTCAGATATTTTCGTTAAATTAAAGCATACTCAGGGTAAGGCAATTTATACAGGTTCATGAAGATGCAAGTTTCCAGTGGTGATGTATGCACACTTTGTATGAGAACTTTACAAAATTAAATTATAAAATCAAAAAGATAAAATAAAATCACAATGCATATCACTACAGAGAACACACACATTCAATATAAGCAGGGCCCAATTCCAAAATGCTGTTGCAGAAATCTACCTGAAGCCACAGTAAGGCACGTTTAACCACATACAAGCCGCAAAAAGAGAATGGATTTTAATACCTATCTGTATTGTAAGAAACATACTCTGGATTTTGTTTGTGTACCAGCATTTCTAAACCTTTTACTATCCCTAGAACAGTCAAACCAAACTACATGTTCAATGAGCTGAATCAATCCCAAATACCACCACCGTGACAGAGAATTGGCAACAACACTAATAACCACTGGATTGAAGCTTTGGAGTATTGGTGGCTTTTGTAACCCATATACAGGTACAGTAGTTCCTCTAAAAAACAGACACTACTTGCATACACATGGTCTTAAATACATGATTAAACAATCCTTGACAGCTGTATTTCTCATGCAAGGCTAACCTGCCCCAGGCTCACCTCAGCAGGCTCGTCTGAGTTCTCCTCCTCAGTGTCCAGTAGTTCTATGGTGTGATGCACCTGCCCTCTGTCCTGGAAAAACATCAGCTGTGCGCACACAAGACAGAAATGGACATGAATATTAACACAGTGGAATCATTGTGACATTCTACGGCTGATTATAATACAGGGAGCGCAAGGTGGTCTCACAAGGAGGTAAGTGAAGTAACGATACTGAACATCCCTTTTATGCATGTGCAATTTTACTACTATACTATTTGAATGCAGAGTAACTTCAAGGGTTGTAATACAAGCTTACTAATTATTAACCTAAATGCACAAAGTCTATTACTCTTACTCACACTTGTGGTTTCATGGGATCATAAAATGAATGTACTCTGAAACAATGTTTTGTTGAAAAAAAAAATCTTACCTTGAAGCAGTTCTCATCAGACATGAGCTGCTCTCCTTTGCGCTGGTAGGCCCCCTCTGAGCTAGCTCTGGATGACTGTGTGTTCAAGATACCCCCTGTGGCACCATTTAAACTCTCTGAGAGGTATAGTTCAGTCACCTGTACACAGATCTCATCACTTACTATGTGCTGGAGCTGAAGAGAGGAGTAGAGACAAGTACAGGGTATAAAAACATTGTATCATAACTATGGTCAGATGTACTTCCAGGCAGAATAGCTGCTTTAAGAAATGCTTGCTCAACCCATCCACTGGGATAGCTATACAAGTATTGATTTCTGTCTTGCTTGTCTGATACCACAGTTTAAGCCTGCTAACAGCAGAATACTGCTGTACAGGAGATCAAATTGAAATGCTTAGGTGACGTGTCTAATAATATTTGTCTGGCAGCTAACTCTGTCAATGATATATAATCTGAAATGTTACCATATATACTGTACACACAACTAGAATACTGTTCACAGCCAGGTTTGTCGCCTGCCTGTTTCCCTGGGCTCCTCCCCTTCCTCACCTGTCTGACGATGCTTTGGATGAGCTTGTCCATTGTGAATGCCATGTAAGCATGGATGGTGAACATCTCCCGCAGAGTATCCTCATACTGAGACGCATCCATGTTCCCATCCAGCAAGTTTCTCACCATCTCCAGGAACGCAGAGTAATAATCCTCCACTTCAATATCCACTGCAGATTTAAAAAAAACAACTGTTTGCTGTACTTACATATATTCTCCTTTAAATGTATTTATTAATTAATAAATCAATAGATTTAACACAATTTTGGTATCTTCTCATGAGGTAGTTTAAAGAAGCCTTGTTAATTAACAAATAGTGCTCTTTAATCTCAAGTGCTCTGCATTTCAATGACTTGACAGAGTATCATTTGTATCAAAACTTTGAAGAAACTGGTAAAATGGTCAGACCCAGATCAATACTTATCAGAATAAATGTAAAATAAGCCAACACAACAGTGCCCCCCCCCCCAAAAAACGTCTAAATCTCAGTAGACATATTTGCCGCCTCTTAGGACATTTTAGGAGACAAATTCTTACTCTTGCCAGAGATTAATTTCACCAAGAGACAAGTGCAGTACTTACTGGGCTCCTTGAGTCTGAGCTGGACGGCAGGGTTGTCGTTCTTATCCCGTTTGAGACCAAGCACCTCCCTTTCCCAGTCCCTCTCACGACAGTCTTCCTCAATCTGCTTCTCTGCCTGCCCATAGATGTGCAGCAGCCTGGAGCACAGGATCTGGTGCAGCCGCAGAAAGATATACCAGTTGTTGTTGACATAGAAAAGGTTGTAGGCGTCTTCCGAGCCCCGAAGCTTCTGAGCGTTAGTGTTGCTGAACATGAGCTTGGACTTGGAGGGGCTGCCCCCTCCTCCCCCTCCTGATGCCACCCCATTGTGCTTCTTGTCATCACCTTCATCCAGCTCCATCTCTGCCTCCTCTTCCTCCTCCACGTCAGAGAGCTCCCCTCGCTGTGCGAACAGCAGGTCTGGGATGAAGTGGTAGATGACCTGCTTGATCTTGTATTTGTCCTCCTTCTGGATGCCGGCCTGCCTCTTGACATGATGTATGATGAGGGAGGCGGCATCTTCTAGAATCTGCTTGTCTTCGTAAGATCGCGTCATGTGAGGTCCCGTCAGTGGAATGGCATTCTCCTCTGATGCTTGCTCTTGCCGCTGTAAGGGACATATATACTGGATGAGTGAACATTACATACAGAAACATCATTATTTGAAAATTGAGTCACATAACAACAAATGGCTCCAATACTATGTTAACATTATGAAAACTGATTAAGCGTCATAGAAAACAGTTTTGTATAAAATGTCTCAAAGCATGTGGGGCAGGGAATGAGTAAAAGCCAATGAAATAGATAAACCATTTACAGTAAATAGATAGTTGTCTGCTGTACGAATACAGCAACCTTAAAATAAAGGAAAAAAGTAACAATAACTATAATCAAATAATACAGTTGTGCATGAAAGGTAAAGATAATAGCTTAAAACAGCCATTTTGGGGCTTAAGTCAAAGTAAAGTATTCTACTGAAAATACTAAGTCAGTATGTCTAAAGGTTTATGAAAAATGAGCTGTTGAAAAGGGATTTAGCAGAATTACAAAATCACGCAGGCTGGAATGTCTCCTATTGCACTAAGAATAGGAACAGCTTCTTCTGGACTACTTCCTGCATGTGGATCAGGCTTAATCACATGAAGGCTCTGCTTTAAAAATCAGTAAATGGGGCAAGTGCACTTTAATCCTTTTACTAACTGTTGACAATATTTACCTCATCATAGATACTCTCGATTTCATTGAGCAGAGTCTTGGAGCGTAGCACCTTGGTGTCATTCTGTTTGAAGTTAATGCCCTGGTGGTCCAGGGATTTCAGGTAATACTTCTCATTCAGTTCCCTCCAGATCTTATTGAAACCTCGCTGGGCTTCTCTCCACTCTTCTTCTTTTGTTTTTAACCTTATTTAAAATGAATAAATGAAGTATTTCAGCATTTAAGCAGTTCTATAGATGTACATAAAAATATAATAGTGACAGTTACACAAGGGTGCATAATATTTAAACATCATTTTCTCAGATATATTGCATCATGCAAAGACATATCTTACACTTAAAACATATAGCATACATTGAGTTACTATTATACGTGAGCAAATGTTCCTAAACCTTTCACAGGTTCATTTAATACAGATTTAACAATATCCAGAAGCTGTTATGAACTAACAGTAAAATCAGTTTGCAAGTATACCAGTTCATAGCACTGAACTGGTTTAAAAGCTTCTATAAACTTATTTTCCCATCTACCTTTCTGTATAACAAAACTCCCCAGCTCCATGGTACAATTAAATTCAACTTTTACCATGCACAAGCATTTTGAATTTGCAGAAAGCACCAGAATTACACAGCATGAAATCACTGTGCTCTGCTGGGGAAATTATGGAACCTCACCTCTTCAGTACAATGGGGACAGACACGGCTGGGTTTTTCTTCAGCCCGTCGATGATGTCAGGCGCCTTCTCACCATATATCCTCTGGATGGCCTTGCGGTGGATCACCTCGGAGCAGCCGCCCAGCGTGTTGTCCAGTCGGAATTTCGCCTGTTCCTCTGCTGACATTCGGGAAAGCTTCTTCTGGACTGTCTCCAGCACGCGCATCGTGGCCAGGTTTGTTTCTAAGACTACATCCAGCTAGGAGGGAAAGGGTAGGATGAGATGGGACAGGACGGGGCGGTGATCACAGGGTTAGTGTTTGTGTCACATTTATAAAATGCACACAACTCCATCCACTAAAGCCCAATGCTAGCGATTAAGGAACTAACATTGATTTAATGTATTATTGTTACACAGGAAAGCCCCATAGATATGCAACTTTTATTCCCAGTTTTGAAGCTTACCGTGGCAAAAGTAAGTTAGTTACTTGTAAATATAAATCATTTCTAAACAATTAGGATATCACTATGATATAGAAAACACAGGATACAGCACAGACTCAAGTAATGCGTTTCTCATAAACACTGTAGGGTGTTCCTTAACACGTTAAAGCTATTACTTTATCACGTACCTCAAATCTCTCATCCTCACATCTGTAAATGTGTTCCTCATACTGGGTCTTCTTTGAGCTCACAAAGGTGGAGTCCTCAGACCAGGATGGGAACGACACCCACGTATCATTCAAAACCTGAAGGAAAAATGTGAGTTAACACCCAAATAAACAGGTTCTAAATGTAAAAACAAAAGCAACCCACTCACCCACACTGGTAATAAAAAAAAATTGTACTGCAATGATATGCAACACCACCACAAAAGAACTACTCTTACTACATTTAAATTCTAAGCAAAAACACCTCCCTCACGTGTACAAAAGCAGCCAAGTTGAAAATAAAGGGATCAGTCATAGACACCAATTTTACTTCTTTGTTACAGCTAAGTCATGTAGACTTCCCACATTTGCGTTTCAATTTATACATGCTTAGCTTAATAACCCTCTATTGGCCATGGTAGTAATTAAATATTCCATTTAAAACATTCAAAATAGTCAACATTAAATGCTGCAGAGTTCAAATGTCATTCCCTAGTTACTCTCTCTCAGGATGAAGACTCTTTCTACTTTGACTGTTTACTCTGACTTAATTTTATAAAATATTTCATGTTGTGTTAGCATCTAGATCTGTATCAAAGCACAGGTAAAACATAATCCTATATAGAGTGTAACAAAAGTTGTTCTGCCCATTTTTTAGCTATTGTGACTCCTGATAGGTTTAATAGTGCAGGTCTGCAACAGTTGCATTATTTCCATCATGGATGATGATCTCACCTCCTTGCACAGTGGGGTCCTGCCAGTACATTTGGGCTGCTGGTAGCTCTTTGGGAGTGCCCTGTAGCTGGAGCCCAGTCTCTTACAGGATGCGTAGTCTATCTCCATGGCAATGCCCTCTGTGGCCCGCTCTTTGGGGAAACTCTCGATGTGGGATGACTCTTTGTACCCCAGGAAATTCTTGAACCAGGTGAACAGTTCTGGGAACTTCCTGCAAAGGGAACAATAGTAATTAAATATATTTATCCTTCTAATAAACGGCAAAAATTGCTAAATTGAACCTTATAACTAATTCTAGCCTATGAAGGAATTAACCAAAACGTTTGTCAACTTTCTTTTTTTATTTACTTGTTTATAAATAAGTTACAGGGACTGACCCTAAAAATGGTGACACCAACTGCACCAGCTCGGCCCGGGAGATAACTTCCTGGTTGAAGATTACAAGGCACCTCAAGAAGTTCTCATACGCTTCTGCACTACGGAGCGCTTTCCGGACCTGCAAGACAACAACAAAAAGAAGAAGTCAGCCTCTTCTTCAGCAGAGAATCTTGCTTTGTATTTCAAGAACAACGGTCTTGAAAAATGTTCTGAGTTGTTGCTTCAGTGTAGCTGGCTTTCTGATGCAGTGTTTCAAATCTATAACTCCTGTTTGAGAAGAATGCTAACTGACCCATTCTAATGTTAGTGAACCCCTGTGGCAACCAAATGGCATGGGTGGCACGCATAGTAGTCTGCTGCAGTTCAAGTTCAGTGTTGTGGTAAGATTTGTTAAACCTATATTATGCAAGCTTGAAGAAGTACTAGGAACTGCTGCTAGGCAAACAAATGACCATAGCACTAAGTTTGTTTTTTTTTTGTTTTGTTTTTTAAAATGCGTCAGATTTCTCATGTGGTCACTTTTTTTTTTGCCTGCGGATCAGAGATCAGGGTTGTCTTCATAGTCAAAATCAAAATCAAATAGCACATAAACCATATTTACTACGCTTTTCTGAACAAGTGCAATGTGTGTACCATTTCATTAAAAAAAACAATGATATTGTTAATATTATAAAGCTAGAATGAAAGCATAACGACGTGTTTCAGGATATTATCACATTTAAAATAGTTTATTTACACCAGTGAACATGCAAATGTGTAATTTACAGATATGCTAAATGTCTTACTGGAAGAATGAATACACCATGTAACAAATTTTTTTTTTTTTTTTTTGTTCCCGGGTAGTAAGTGTTATTTCCTAATTGCTTATGTCTCAAAAGTATAGAAAATGGCTATTATTCCCCACAAACTTTGCTTTTGTGACCAGGACAGTGATATTTTGAAATTCACCTATTTTCCAGAACATTCCAGATAGATTCAGTGCTGAGTAAACTTGGAGTAACTTCTAGAACTTTCCAGTAATATAAATAGTAGTATAAATACAGGGGCCTTAAGCCCACCTGTTCAGTTTAGTTCCAGCTGCCTAAGTGGATACATATCTGCATTTTTCTGAGATGGCATCAAGAGGCTGCAATGGTGGCATTCCTGATGGGTCTCCAAGGCGGTTTTACCAAGTTTCCCTGCTATCTTTGCCTTTGGGACAGCAGGGACACCAAGGTGCACTACCACAGGCGGGACTGGCCACAGCGGACCGAGTTCTCCGTGGGGAGGAACAACGTCAAGTGGGAGCCACTGGTGGACCCCCGGAAAGTGCTGATGCCACCACTGCACATCAAATTGGGCCTTATGAAACAATTTGTCAGAGCTCTAGATAAGGAGTCGGCAGCCTCCAAGTACCTTCAAGACTTCTTCCCTAAGCTGTCTGAGGCAAAGGTCAAAGCCGGTGTCTTCGTCGGACCACAGATAAAGAAGATCCTGGAGTGCAATGAATTCCCCAAGAAGCTCACTAGTAAGGAGAAAGCGGCTTGGAACAGCTTTGTCGCAGTGGTTCGGGGCTTCCTGGGCAATCACAAGGACGAAAACTATGTGGAGCTGGTTGAGACTCTGGTGAAGAACTACGGCACAATGGGCTGTAGGATGTCCCTCAAAGTCCATATCCTTGATGCTCATCTTGATAAATTCAAGGAGAACATGGGAGCGTACTCGGAGGAGCAAGGCGAGTGCTTCCACCAGGATATACTGGACTTTGCATGCCGCTACCAAGGACAGTATAGCGAGAACATGATGGGAGACTACATTTGGGGGCTGATTCGTGAAAGTGATTTACAGTATAATCGTAAATCTCAAAAAACTACTCGCTTCTAAATCTTTTGTAGTCATTTTTGTATTACTTTAGTATAAATACATATTAATTTGGATTCATATGTTGTTTTTTTCTGACTTTATGTGAACGAAAAGACACAAATTCGCCTGTTTTCTCATTGGAAATAGGTACATTCCAAAATATCACTGTCCTGGTCACAAAAGCAAAGTTTGTGGGGAATAATAGCCATTTTCTATACTTTTGAGGCATAAGCAATTAGGAAATAACACTTACTATCCAGGAACAAAAATTGTGTTACATTGTGATATCAGTCCATTCCTACTAAAATATACATTTCATATATTTTGGTTTCAAGAGGACTTCAGTACTATGTTAAAGATCTTGCAGCCATAAAATGTCTTGCAACAGAGAATTAGTTCACCAACCTGTTGGAATACTATCTAAACAGCTCATTATTTTATATTCTGTACGGCACATGACAAAATTGAATTGGAAGAAAAGAGCATCACATTTGTGCTAACTTATAACAAATTCAGCCATCACCTTTTCATACCTTTTTTTATTTTGCAATTGTTATTATTTTCTTTTTTAAGGAAATAGTTATTTGGGAAAGCAATTTTCTTTCATGAAACAGAATTTCACGCTGGAGACAAGTCTAGCTGCTAGTCATTCTTACCTTCTCAAAGAAGAGTGACTCTGTTCCAACACCATGCTTACTAGCCTCAGCCAGCGACTGGTCCTTCAGACCCAGGAGCTTGGGCTTCTTCTGAAAGAAACCGAGAGCGATTTTACCATTAACACAAAATCATAGTAAAAAAGTGTTCAGAGCAGAGGACAGTATTTTCATCCTCGTGCATTGGGCCAAAGAATCCAGCACAAACTGCGGGACCTAAGTTAAAATCCTGCAACAATGGTCTTTTTGGATGGATTGATTACAAAAAAACAAGTCAGGTCAAGGATAAAAACATTTCTGCTTTGCAGGCTTCTGTGTGCAGTAGTTCCACTTTAATCTGACATTTGTACCTCCTGAAATAGCATGGAATACTTGTATTTCAGTAACACCTACACTATTAGTCCAGAGGTTCTCAAACTTTGTCATAGTGAGCCTCCCTGAGCTATGAAAAAAAAAATAACTGTGCCTCCCCAGTTTACTGAACAATATAACTAACTGAAAATCCTGTATGTTGCAAAAACAAAAAAAAGGGATTTGCTCAATACAGAGCAGTATTAGATTCAGTACGAATTAAAAAACAGTACAAATAGAAGCAGCTAAAATCTTTTTTTTATGTCCTGCTAACTTTCTTATCACTGGGTTTTAATGTAACTTTGGCTGCTTTTGTATTATTATGTGTATACTGTTGTTTAAATCTGTTGTTTACATGGTATGATTGTTGCAGTTGTATGCGACATGCTATACAAATGTATTGTGGTTTGTTTTTTTCTATGTACTGTACAGTGCTTTGCGATGCTTTTGTATAAAAAGCGCTATATAAATGCAATAAATAAATTAAGAAATAAACTCATAGAGCTTCCTCTGAAAATGTTATAGGTTTAGATACTAAGGTAGGGAGTCTTGTTTTGAGATGCCTGCGTAGCTTGCAAGGCTGCATACTGTGGTTTGCCATTATTTCGCCGCGTAACACACTGAGGCTCAGTGCACCGCTGGACCTGCTCCATGTAAAGCCCAGTTTTAAATATGCTTCGTCATATTTTCAGCTCCTGCGTTTTGCTGGAATCACCACTGCTGCCCTCACTTTGGCTTGCCTTGTACGTTTTTCTTCTTTTTTTACAAAACGATCCATTTCTCATTAAAGCTGTTTCTCACTGTTTGCATGCTGCTGATACTTTTTTTAAGTTTACTGGGGGGGGGGGGGGGGGACCATGCAATGTACACGAGCCGTTTCACAGTTGCTAAGGAACGTTAGCATGTTAAACAAAAGCTTTTTGCGTTATTTTATTTTAGTTATTTTTAAATATAATGAATTTAAAATATATAACAATTTGTTATTTTTTTCAAATCATCCAACCTCTCCATAAAAAAAAAAAGTACATACAGCTCGCGTCTCCCTTGGGATGCGTGCCCCATAGTTTAAGAACCGCTGTATTAGTCTATCCCACATAGTTGAGATCAGAAGACTATTTCCCAGTGACTCAACAAATAGTAGACTAGCTCTAAACTGAAGAAAATGGATTTGTAAAAACAGTGAATCTTTAGGGCTTTACATGCATTTCCCCTATGCATTTTATTACTCTGTGTCAAGGGCTGAAACTTTCTTGGCTAGAGTTTGGTGGGTCACTGAGGGAAAACTTGGGATATTAAGTTATAAACACATTTTTTTTAAATTTTAAAACAAATATTTACAATTTGTAAATATTAAGATTAGACATTATCAGGACTGTTCACTCAAATTAAAATGTTTTTATCTTACAATTTTCAGGATAGCAAAATTCAAGACCTTAAATGTTTAACATTTCAGTTCAGTAAACAAGACTTATTTAAGCAAATGTTCCAGGCAAAGGAAGTGCATTTGCAATGTTTTTTAAGCCTTATATGTTGAGAGAAGGTTTCACCAAACAAAAATGTCCTGTCGACTACCCATAGTATCTGACATTTTCCCTTAGGTGGTGTAATATATATGATAAGCATTAAAAGGTGTTATTTAAATAGAAGCAATCAGAGAATCTCTTAAAACATGTACGTAAACTATAATCTGAAATATTGCTGCAGTACACCGTAGTTGTACAATGTGTCATGGACTGTATTATGATATGAGGTTTTAAATTGTACAATATAAACAAAACACCAATTAATTGCATATATTTAAGGAAATCTTTGGCCATTATGGAACAGTGCACTGTAGGCATTTCACAGGTTAAGAAAATCAATCTGGAAACAAATGGCTGCCATTATATACAACACAGAATATCAGAAATATCATTTTCTAGCTATAGAAATGTTCATGGCTGCAATTTGGCAGCTAATAATTAAAGTGGTAGACTGGAGCACTAGGCTTAGATTGAAGCCTGTACTGTACAGCTACCACTGCCTTTGAGACGGTAACAGGCCACTTAGGGCATAAAGCTGGTAAGCATGAGAGCACATACATATGTGAAACTCCAGGCTTATCTGTACACTCAAGTCCATGGTGTTCTCTACCTTAACAGGAGTGGCACCACTTCCAGAGTGCCGGCGGATCTGACAGCCATTCTGGTTGGGTCTCGGCTTGTTATTGTTGAGCTGGGGTTTCTTTACAGTGCCACCGTGGTCGTTTCGCACAGCCTCTACCTTCTCTGCTGTCGTCTTACTTAACAGCTGTGGGAAAAGGAAATTAAACTAAAGGGGGTTCAAATCAAACGCTGCTGGACATATTTTTATTCACTCCTTCCACATTGACAGAAAAATCACCCTCACTCTAAAAATCTCTGAAAAAACTTCCAGACTAATTCCAAAACTTCTTTTCAACCATATATTCTAAGCCAAAGGGGAGACAAAGTTTTCCTATAACCTGACACTCACCACAGAGCTGTTGGCATCTGGCAGGAACTGTCCAAACTCTGAGAGAAGGTCCTCCTGATTTTTAAAGAGACGGGCTACCTGTGCATAGACTTCCTGCTCCGTCAGCGCTGGGGTGTAATTCCCACCTGCCTCCTTTGCATTGCGCTGTTCCTTCTGCAGAGAGAACAATGTCAAGATTATATCTGGTTGAGATAGCAGCAAACTGCACAACCAAATTAATCACACCTGAGAAAAAAATAAAAACCTGGAATGAATCAGTCAAGTTTTTATCCCTGAAATGTTCATTAAGAGTTCCAATCCAAGTTGTTTACAGTCACACACAGCCCCATGCTCCTACCTGGTAAGTGTGTAGTATCTCCAGGAAGGCTTTGTAGATGTCAGGCTGGCCCTGGAAGCGGTTCTTAATCTTGTTCACGTAGTTGATGGCGTGGTTGAACTCCACGGGCTGGTTGTTCTGCAGTGGTGGGGCACTGGTGGGAGTACCGCTGACCGGTGTGTGGGGCTGCACTGGCGGGGACCGTGGGGAGGCGTAGGGGGGGATGGACGGATTAGACTGGCTGGTAGGGGTCAGGGCTGGAGACTGCAGGGGCTGCAAAGGAGCAGAAAATAAAAGAAGAAAGATAATTCTCACACACGTGCGCTGTTATTCGGATTCACTCTGCAACTAAAAAAATGCAATTTAACAAAGGGGGCAAATATTACATTATCTTAAATTACATTTCAGAGCCTCATTGTAGCTGCTATGAGTCACCCTTTTTGTGTTGACAAAAGCAGAGAGGAAATACCCCCCCCATCCCCTAAGTGCTGCACTTTGTAGAGAAGAAAGAAAACCAACAGTAAAGTAGATAGAATATATACTGCATATATTTTCTTGGTTTACCATTCTGCAATGCTAAAGGGTGTTCTTTCCAAGACCACTCCAGTTTGATGTTGAAAAGTCTGGAATGCTCACCTTGCTGATTTTCGCTGTCGTGGGCTGGGCAGCGAGAGGTGCTGCAGCAGGAGTCGCTGGTGCTGAGGGTGGGGGCTGGTGCTGTGGTGGTTGGGGTAGGGGAAGCTGTTGCACCTGGATGCCATGTGGGGTGATGTGATGGATCTGCCCTGGTGTGGTAACGTTCACAAGGTCATTAGTCTGCACCTCTATTTTATACCCCGGAGGCAGGAAAGTGTTGAAGCCCATAATCAGGTCTGGGTGACCCTTGAAGAGTTGAGAGACCCTGCTGATCACCCCTGGAGTATCGATGCTGGAACAGAAATCCCACATTTCAGTTTCATTTTTATTTAACCAATGTGGAAAGTGCCACTATGTAGCTCAGATAAAATCATTACTCAAAAGGAACATACAAAAGATATGTTTTAAAAAAGAATAATTAAAAAGCTGATGCTCACCTTTGTGATTTAAACTCCTTCATTATGTCAAGGAAGTCATTGTAAACTTGGGGTTGACTCCCAAACTGTAACTTCACCTGGTCCAAGTAGGACAGAGCATCTTCAACCTACATGAAAGGAGATATTGTATAAGGAAACCTCGTTATATTCCGCGGCCTTCTCAGGGTTCATCTGTGATCCATCACAGACCTTCATTTAAACAGTTCAGAGCAGGGGTTCCCAAAGTTTTGGTGATGGAGGGCCAATTTCCAGAGGTTGCATGGGATGGGGGGCCGCACAAGAATATATACCACTCATGAAACCGAAATGTCCCAAATCATACCTTTTTTATTTCCTATAAATTTTTGTATTTAAATTAGGAATGTATATTACTACCACTGCAACACTAGCCGGCTAGAAATGTATTTGTATTTTATCCTGTGTTTTGGTGCCACAACATGCTTAGGTTTGAGCACCAATATCATGCTGTCGCATCTTACATTGTCCTAGTCACAACAATTAAAGAAAATAATACTTGAAATAGGTACTCATCAAACTATACCAATTACTCTTTTGTGGGTTATTCTTCAATAGTGCGGCAGAATACATCTTGACTTGTACAACTCACCACCTCACTAAGAGATGAATGTATGTACAGTGAACTCTGCTTAATTCAAATCTCTGGGGACCATACAAATAGTTTGAGATGTGCAAAATTAGAATTAAGCAAATTATGTAACTTGCCCCATGGTGTGGACATTTAGAGCTATTTCCATAGTAAATGTGCAGAAATAAAACAGACGCTACTGTATTTTACCTTGATGTTTTCATTTTTTCTTTCTGAAATCCACTGTGTACTATAGGCGCCATTGATTTTTTATTTTTATTTTTTTTAAAAAGGGACAGTGCACGTATAATGACCGTAACAACTTATTTAATAAAATTGATTTGAGAGGGTCCAGATTTGATCCAAAAAAGTAAAAAATGTATGTTAGTGAATTTATGAACTTTGACTGCAGTGTATTATTAATTTCCACCAAATTACATGCGCAATTTTTTGCGAAAATTTTCAGAAAATGTAATAAATGGTCAGTGGGGGGTTGAGGATGGACTTTGGTGGGCCGCACCAAACGTCCTCGCGAGCCGCACTTTGGGAACCCCTGGTTTAGAGCATATCCCCCATTAATTGGCCAAAACTGGTTTATCCAACTTGGCATTTATAAATAGTAAAACAATCTTAACAAATGCAATGATAAATGTTTCAACTAGAAGTGGATGTCAGACAGCAGGAAGACAGTGAAAGATTTTTAGTCAAATATTTCGCATTCAACTTTTAGTATTTCTAAATAAAGCACTACCGAGTGTTTTAGCTTTGAATGATATCCAAAACAACAAAATAAATAGTAATTCAACTTTACAGAAAGTAGTGAGCCTGTGAGATCTCCATAATTGTGATGGAGTGAAACCTCATAACAGCCTATACTTGTATTGTTAATGAAATTTTCACAAAAAACTACTGGTTGGCAAAAACTGAATTAAAACAGTCTCAGTACAGAATTAATTGGCATTCTAACAAATGATTTCCAAGTTAAAAGAAATTTGCTAAAGCAAACAAGTAATGACCAGACAATGCTAGTTTTTCCACTTTTTTTTTTAAATAAAATTTAAATCTGACTGTCCTTTTTATGTTGTGTTAATAATCTAGGGGGTGTTCCCTGTTTTTTAAATTTAGGATTTTCAGTTTTTTAGCACAGCTAAAATCTCCCACCCTGTCCAGTAAAGAAAAGATGCTGTGCATTGAAATGGACCTGACAGCACTCGCCTTGAGCCTCTGGAACTGCTGCTGGCCCTGCACAGGTGTGGTGGGTGTAGGGGCATGGGGGTGGCTCTGCACTGCCTGCCCACTGTGGGGTGGTACAGTTGGGGCGTGGTGATGCCCCCCGCTATGCACAGCTGTCCCTGGGGTGTGCCCGTGGCTACTGGAGCTCTGGGCCACTGTCGGTACCTGCAGGGAGGAAACATGCACCGTGCACTTCAGAACAAGAAATGTTTGAGGATAATAAGACAGGTGGCATGTTAGGATGTTGAAGATTACTAGCAGGAAAGAACTGGTTACAGTGCAAGTCCTATTTAAGATTTTTTTACTGTGCATTACATCCGGTTACAGTCAAATACCAAAACCAGGGCAATGACAATGCTAAAAATATTTTGGACTTTGTTCTTGTTTTAACATATAAGCAAGTAAATGGAGATTAACCAAATGCTACGTCAGGAACAGGGAAACAATCAGGTAGGCAACAACTGCTTTATGAAATGAGCAGTTTCAGCTGTTACAGGGATTCAAAACATTAACAGGTTTGGAGCGGTGCATGTACAAGCATACAGTATTTGCATGTAGGTACAATATATAGTCTATGCCTTGACATTTTATCTTTACATCATGCACTAACATTGCATTTTCCAACAAAGTGGGAATACAAAGTGTTTTATCCATTACTAACAGTATTACTGACATTAAGGCATTTTGTGAACCTTGGGACTAAAAGGAATAAGCACACATGCTGATGGAATAGGATAAAGTTACATTATTACTCCACTCTTGCTGTAATCTTGTGTGCTCCACTTCTCATATGTGAGGGGTTAAAATAGGTATAATATATAAAAGATATAAAAATATTTAAGCAGAAGGTTGCTAGGAAGTGCTCTCTAATACAACGGTGGATAGAAATAAAAAGGAGCCAGCACTACCTGGATCCAAAGGGTCCCGGTGTCCGCTGCAGGGCTTACCTGGTACCCCTGAGGGACGGAGTACTGGATGCCAGTGGTGGGCTGCATGTTCTCTGACACAGCCTCGTACACTGCCGGCGCTGGTGCCAGCACACGGTGCTGGAAGCTTTCCGTGCTGCTTGCAAGGCGACGCTGCTGAGACGCAAAAACCGTATCCTGTTCATCCAACCGCCTCTTCATTGTGAACTCATACCGAGGGGACCTCAAAACCTGAGGAAGAGGACACAAGCACTGCTATGTTACCAGTCTGAACCTTTTCATTGAAATAAACAAACATATATTACATATAGATAAGGGAAACCTTGTAATACAAGTTCCTTAATTATTTATTTGAACTAATTAAACCTGACCAGGTCGTACTAAAATAATGAATTACACCTATTAATCTGTAATAGAACAGCTCTCCTGCAGCCACCCTCCCCCTGACAGAGAGCAGTGCAAACAGGCAAATGGATAAATAGAATTCTAGCTTTGAGGCATTTAAATACTTAGTCTGATATTCACAAAGCATTTAACTAAGTGCTACATTAACAAGACACTTTAACTGCATGCCCTGGTAGTTCTGTAACATATAGCAGTGCCCTCACCCAGCCACAAATGGTGCTATTTAAAAAATCAAAACCCTTGGAAGACTTTGAAGCTGTTATTGTTTTGTCACTAAATGCTATTAAAGTAAAGTGATGTACTTTTGGAGAGACAAAAGGGCTAGACTTTAAATTTAAATGGGGCTTGTTTTACTTTCATGTACAAATAGCCATGAAGGAGGATTTTACTGACATGAGGAGGAAGAACTTAAATCAGTACTGGAAATGCCTGCACGGTTTGACAAAACTGATACGATAGGGTTAAAAAGAAAAACAGACAACTGTGGAGGATATGCTTTTAGTACTGTTTGGACCCTTTCAGTGAAATATATAGCACAACACAAATCTAAGAAATGCACCCCACAGCACATTGTGAACACCTTGAAGAGTACTGTTGACTCCTGGCTAGGACATGACAAGTGTTATTATTACAAAGTTTTGACATGAACAGCTGCATTAAAGTGATGGTTTCCAGCACTTCTGAAATTTATATATATATATATATATATATATATATATATATATAAATAAAAAAAAAAATAAATAAGCAAAAAAATAAGCAATTTTAAGTTACCAAGGGATAGTCTATAGCTATGGCCAAAAGTTTTGTATCACCCAGAATCTTAGGATTCAGACATAATTCAGACATTTTATTTATCATGTAATCAAAGGAACTACAAAAAGATATTGCAAAAGTCTACCAGAAGCCATAATAGTAGTACAGTATCTCAGGTTAGATTTCAAAATGTCGCATTTTTCAATGTCAGTTTTTCATGTTTGTCAGTATACGGAAAACTATAATGCAGTATGTAACTTGAAATGTTAACATAACATTATTCAGCAGGTTTTACTGGACGCAAAATGAGTTAATTCTATAGGATGATGCAAAACTTTGGCCATAGCTGTACACTTTCTTAAACAATATTGGAACACTGCATAATAAAATAAATCTAATGTAATGTCAATTAAGTTTTTTTTTTTTTTTTTGGTAGCATTCAGATATACCGCACCAGATGCCACTGTAAC
The DNA here is from genome assembly GCF_017654505.1 of Polyodon spathula. Lineage (NCBI taxonomy): Eukaryota > Metazoa > Chordata > Actinopteri > Acipenseriformes > Polyodontidae > Polyodon > Polyodon spathula. Next base: position 21,745,487 of record NC_054552.1, on the reverse strand, counting down.
TAAAACACTTTCAAACGAAGATAACTTAATAGTCTTGAGTAAAAATAATAAATACATATTTAAAGCTTGTTTTAAGGGCTTGTCACTAAAAAAAATAAAATTAAAAAAAAAAATCTGACTGTGTTTTATGTCGAGAAACCTCTACTGGTTCGTTTCAGCTGGAATAATTTTACAGACCGATCTAATGAAACGCCATACAGTATTCATCTACTATAATCATCGACATTTATACAAATTACTTTTTATAGTCCTTTATCTCTTTGACTCACCCGCTTGTTTAAAACGTAAAAGGAGGGTATGTCTGAACATAAATCAACGACCTTAAATCACACCCCAAAATGTATATTAAACAGAAAGAGTCGCTTCATTATGACTGCATTCTGCTTAACTCCATGCAGACGGACACATGCTGCAGAATTCGCCGTTATGTCACGACGGTGCCACACAGCGTGTGAAATGTATGTGTCTCAGGGAAGCAGCTTTTCCACACTAGATCCGTGTTCGCCTGCACTTAAACACCGGAGCACAATCAAGAACATACAGTATAACAATCTTCTGACTTATTTGACTTATTTTTCGATGTCTTTAAAATGCCTACACGAAACCACAGTGGAGGCTTGTTACACGTTTGTGTACAATCAAATCAATGTGTCGACTACAGTACCAAATCGAACCGATCGACGGCATGATCCTTTCGGTTTCATTTAGTTGTGTGCATAACAAAAAATAAATAGAAATTATGTGCGCAGATAATGGCTTTTCCTCTATTTGTTTGATCAACCATGTCCGTGGTTTTACACCCCGGTCCCTTTTGTTTTACCCATATGGTATTCACAGAACTACTAATCTGCTTTGTACAATTGGTAATAATGTTGCAGAACTGTTTTGCTAAACCTGTCGATTGATTTATTTGTAGTTAGAGAAAAACAAACAAACAAAAAAACCACAAAGCACATTTACGAAATTCCACGAAAGCACATGCTTGGGGTCATTTAACTGCAAAAATGGTAACGTCACAACACACATGACGAATCTTTTCGATCCATCAATACAATAGAATTAATAGATAGCACAATCTTATCCAGACCACACATTGATCGCATCAAATATTTCAAACTCGGGATACACGTACTGTTTATAAAGAAGCAGTGAATTCGACAGTTGTACCCCACTCCCTCCTCTTTCATTAACCTCCCCCTGCGCGGCCTTCAGTGTCACAAATTCCAAGCACCGACCTCGAGTAGTAAACCCGAAGCGAAATTGGAAGTTGCGTGCTGGGCTTTGCAGACAAACATAACCGCAGTGGTATGAATAGAGGTCCTTCGAAACTGGTCTGCATTGGACCGGCAGATCCGGGTCACAAAGCAAAGCGGGTCACACTTACAAAAAACAATCCGAACTTCAAATATTTAACAAAAATTGAAATAAATCACATTCACACTCACAGTCACAAATTCAGTTAGCTAATGATGTACATACCTATCTTTTCTCCACTTAAAACCAAGAATAGGACAGAATACTGGTTTCAGAACCGAACACATTTTTGGGAAAACTTAATTTGTTAACCTCCTTAACCAAAAATTACACATTTAAAACAACTCACCTCCTCGCACGACTGCGACCTGATACAGAAATAACTCGGTAATTACGGCTTTGTTTAAAACTACGGCGATATTTAAAACAAGACAATTACAATGCTGAATTAAGACGTGGTGATATGAGGTAAAAGCAATTAAAACCAGAAACAATACTAATAAAGTAAACAACTCGGCGCCAGACCGCAAAAGGATATTTTTCTTCAGAGAAAACAACCTCCGTTCTCCGTCGAGAGGCGGAGCTGGGAGGCGGGCTACTCCCGCCCAGACAAGGTTCCTGTTGGCCGCGGATCGAAAGGGCCCGACAAGGGAAGAGAGTCTGTAGCATGTCATTCTGCCAGTCAACTTCGAGGCCCCGCCTCTTCACGCCGGCCCCCCCCACCCGTCACTCATATTTTGCATACTCCGCCCATAATTGAAAAACCGTCTGTAGAGCTGGGGCTTCGAAAATGTGCAAGCATTCGATTGGCGTACTACAATCACATTAATGTAGAGGAAGCAGCGTACGAAATAGTCCTCTCCGGTTCCTGCCTGCCTGCATTGTTACACACAGGCTGCAGGGTATGGGAAGAAAGGATGCGTATGTACAAGCAAGCCCTGTATTCATGTTTACACCAGGTCACAGGTGTACGTATTATAATAGTATGCAAATATTAATACAATCCTATCCTACTTAAGGAATATATATATACTAATATAAATATATATATATATATATATATAGGATATATATATATTATATATGATATGATATATATATATACTCCTATAGTATATATATGTGGATATATATATAACATATTATTATAGATATATATAAACGCAGGATATAACTAAATATATATATATATATTATTTAGACAGAAACAACATAGCTCAGCTTGCTTTTTTAATTTGGAAAAACTAACAATTGTTGCTTTAAAAAGTGCATTTAGACGGTTGTACAGCCTGGTTCATTTTGCTCTTGGGCAATGCTTCCCCCATTTTTAAGGATCAAACTTAAATTAAAATATATTAAAAGGTTACAATATTATTTAGACAGAAACAACATAGCTCAGCTTGCTTTTTTAATTTGGAAAAACTAACAATGAATGCCACCACCAGAAAAAAATTGTTGTGTCAAATTATCTATACGCCTAGTCTGTGATAGGATCTTCTCACTATGTTTGTTTTTAATAATTTGTATTTAGGTAAGTACTTTTTGTTTGAAGGAATTTACTGGGAAATAAAGTGATTCAATATTTATTAGCAACCCAGTGTAACCTAAATCTGCAGTCGTAGCTGAATACCTCAGCTGCCCAGCCCATGTACTGCTCAGTCCGTTGGCTGGTTTGCTTGTAAAATAAATGAATCATATTTAATTAAAACCGTCTTTTGGGACAGAAGCCCATTTTCAAGCTACAAATGGGTTGTACATCTAAAGAAGCCCCGCCCATTACCTTCATGTGACTCAACGTGCAAGCTAGGCAGCACCCTACCATAACAGTTTTGGCTAATCATTCAAAATTTAAGTGGACTAGAGCTTGACATATCTGACACCGTTTATTGTGCAAAATCGTGTCTGTTTGTGTGGTTGAGAAGACAAACGTGTTGTCAAATATCTCCATGTTCTTTGTTCACAATGGTTCTATATTATTTTCAACATGAAAAACTTGAAGCATTGTTAATACTGCAAAAAAAAAAAGAAAAAGAAAAAGAAAAAAACACCACTACTTCCAAACATAAGGTTAAATGTGTGTGTATATACATACATACATACATATATATATATATATAGAGAGAGAGAGAGAGAGAGAGAGAGAGAGAGAGAGACAGAATTTAACTTTAACACTTCTGAGATGCACGAGGGTTAGGCAAGTTATACGTATTAATACCACACCCCACCCCAAACACACACTACATTATTTAAGACTTCAGGTGTTGCGTCGACCGTAACGTTGTAAAATGCTTCCGCCGGAAGCGCATTTTCTTTAGTAATCTTACTTAATTGCTTTAGCCAGTCCCCTTTGGCGGAGACCCGACCCTGGAATCGGTGATGAATTGTAAAGCGGAATTAATTTCAGTTTCGCGGTAATGTAATTTAATTTGTGAACAACAGACCATGGGCAATAACCTTGCGAGTGGAAAACACATCTATTTTACAAAATTGTGGATGCAGTAGCGATTTTCCCGTAAAAGCCACATCTTTCAGCGTGTTTTATTTTGATTCTTGCTGTTACCATGCCAACTTCTACCGTAGCACCACAATAGTAATGCAATCCCAGTGAGATCACCGCTTCCAGAAATTCTCTGCCCACGTGACAATGTAGCGATGACAAGCCAGGGCAGGAACATCCACAGCGCACCGCCCACAATCAGGCGGGATTACTTGTAACCAATCAGTAAAATCAGTAAACCGCCAACAGCTACTGTCTCCTCCTACGACAGGCGGATCCTTCACATGAATCCTTGCCCACGAGGGGCGGGGCTAGTGGCCCGTCCGGGATTCCCAGCGTCTTGATAACGGTACGTTTCCCCCTCCCTCCCCCGAAATCCTTGTGTGCAACCCTCCCTAAATACCCCCGCCTTACGCAACGGTTTCTGCGCAATTGATTTAGGAATAGGGATTGTTGCAAGCTTCTGAAATATTTTCTCCCTCCATCTGCATTTTGTACAGATTACAGGCGTCACTGCCACGTTCTGCCACAACAGTTCATAAAACACACAATCACTTATAAAAACACAGCGTGCACGACACCGCAACGCCCTCACTCCACCTAACAAATATATATATATACATTAAAACTACTTGTTAATAAAACGGTATGCAACTGTGAATCCCCTACAGGGGGCCATCCCACTTTTCACTGTAGTACTCAGTCGTGTAACCCATCTTATGCTACGATGGGTTATTACACATTGTGAATTTCTTCAGTAATGGCTCAGCATTTTTTTACTTTTTAAAAAGCAATTCATATACCAGAAATGCATCGGTTTGTTTTAAATATCTACCTTACCTACTGGTATTTCTTAAAAAAAAAAAAAAAAAAAAAATGTATATTTTACAAAAAACACATAGCTACTCACTACTTTTTTCCCCCTATATGACGAGCACATGAGCAAAACGCAACGGTTCAAATCAATCCGTGTTTACAGCTAACCAAGGTATACTGTTTTTATATTTCTAAAAATAAAAGCTAGCGCCACTGATCGACGTTAACGCGGCAAAAACCTCGGTACGATTTTTTTCTGTTCTACCGTGCTACTCGGTTTCTTTGTGTTGTTGTATTCAGCCAAGATTCCACAACAGGGTTTTGGAGGAACCCAAACGCGACCCCCCACAAACTACAGCCCAAACATACTGTACAGTGCACCAACTTATCGTCCATTGCATCAAACGAAACACGGTAATATTTCGACGAGAGAGAAAAAAAAAAACAAATAAAAAAAACTAAACGGGCTTTTGTTTTCTCTCACAAAAAAGCGTGCTGGAATTAATACGTGCAAAATAAGCAACACCTCCAGTTAAAATTACAACAATCCCCCGAGCAGATTTCTTTTACTGGAAAAAACGCACGTCTCAATCTACGAGCTGCAATGCTTTTGTTTACTGCTATTTTTTTCTGAGCAAAATGTCCTTTTCCACAAAGCAGTCTCAACTGCTCATCCCCGTTCTTACACACGCTTCACATTATCAAGTACAGAAAACGACCCGATGCTCTGCTGCATCGATTTCAGAAGGTTTAGCTATGATTTGAAAATGTTATAATGCAAATAAAAATGAAAATAAACCGACCACCCACATACCCTTCCTGATTTATTTGTTTTAAATTATCAATAACACATTTGCTAAAATGGATCTCAGCGTACACATTCCCCTGATCTCTCACCCACTGTCTCGCAAGCGGTACGACTTGTTATTTTGTTACAAAGGTGAAGTTTTAAACCGTAATATTTTTGTTTTAACAGCTGTTACATACCTGCAAAAAGGGAAGCTTCAGAGTCCGGATTCGTGTTTGCAACAAAATAGTTGGAAACGCCCCCTTTCTTTGGATTGGTTTACACCAGCGGCCACGTCATTCTTATTTAAATATAACCCGCCAAAGACTACCCTGAAAAGACAATACTATACTGGCAAAACTGTCCAGTGAAGGCTGACTAGTCTGACAGCAAATCTGAAGTTTAGCTGTCATCGGCGATAAGACGTTGCTCTATACACTTTCATATCTTCATATAACGTCGATTTAACAACAGCATACATACTTATTATTTGAACATTAAAAAGCACTTATGAATAACTACATTAAATATACTGTACAATATTTGTCACACCCTAGTTTAAAAACGAAACACTGCGATTTCTCAAAGTCATTTTCAAAGAGTATAACAAAGGGGGTTCTTTTTTTAAACACCTAAACTTGCATCTCTAGCACACACGTTTGTGTAAATGGGCTTGTTTTCTCATGACTGATTCCTATGTTATAAAAATGTCATCCCTCATGTGTATTCCATAAAAGATGCAGCACCCTGCTACAAATCAGCATCAGTCACAACATGCAAGACAGTAGATCTGTGATGTGTTTGCACTTGTATCTAATACATGTAATACACAACTAAGGATAATACTAAAAAGTGAGGAAACTGAAAAGGAGCTGACAAACTAACCTTAGCCAGCAAAGCAACCAGGACCAGAGGACACAGTTGGCAATTGAGTGGCAACACTTTTTTTACACAGAGAGTGTGGGAGTGAGATACCAAGGTACATCGTTGATGCTGAATCATTGAGATCCTTTAAGATATGACATGACAAAGTTTCGAGATGAATCAACTCAGCTGTCATAGTGTAACATGGTCCTCGATAAAAAAATATCGATAAAAAATACATTTAACACAAAAAATCATCATAGCACTGCATATGTTACCTTAAAATGGCATAGTCTCATTCGTAACACTGTTTCATTTTACAACAATTGTTAATATAACATGGTATCATTACCTTTTAACTGGTATGTAACAATAATTAGGCTGACTGGTCTCTTAGTTCACATTCTGCATTTTTTAAAGTGATTTGTTTATTTCTTATGAGAACATTCTTTTTCATGCAGAGCAGCAGTGGAAGGAAGGAGGGGCCTGCCACAATTCCAGAAGTTTGGTGGAAGTGCTTGGTTTCCTCTTCCCAATCACTTCCTGTGTTACAGGAAGTTCTCAGTTCCCACGCCTTAATCTCAGAAAATGTGTTACACTTTTTCTTGGTCATTTGACTTCGGCAGCTTCTTTTGGGTCAAAGCATGTTACCAGCATGTTTTATTTTTTTTAGTGCAGTACTATAGCATGTTTTAAAATAGAGATATGTGTTTCTTTCAAAAGTGTACATTTGAGACCTATACAATATATCAAAGTGCACAAGAGGTAGGATTTATGGAATCTGTTTGTTAGGTACAATCACTTTAATGATAGATATGAAAAGCATTCGTTTTTACCACTTTAGTAGTACCAACAATAACTGTTGTTTATGCTGATAGGAAAGGTTTTCGATTATAGGCAAAGAAACCAAATTTGTTTTAAAAAATGTAGGGGCCCTATTTACCCACAAGGGCGAGGGGGATTTTTTTGTGAAAGGAGTAAAACAGTTTGTAAGTATAAAACTAGCACACAGTGGTTAAGAACAAAAATGTGCCTTTGCCTTAGTCTTTGTAAATACAATAAGCTCAAAGCCCATGTTAAAAATATCAACTCAACAGTTTACTAGACCTTGAAGATGTATTGCAACTTCTTGCTGCTTTATGACATCATAAAACATACACTTGCTCTCATTTTCACAGCAGATGACTATTAAACTGATTCACTTAATTTGCAATCCGTCAATCAACCTAATAGACCCTTTATCAAATTACAGTGGTCTGTTGTCTGCCAAGAGGCTTTATACCACTGTATGTAAAAGCTGTGTGTTTAGATTTGCAACTATTTAGTTCAATTGAATATACCACACTGCTGATTAACAGTTAAACTTTTGATAAATTAAGTTACCTGGAATTTCTTCCCTGTTTTAATATATTATTAATTGTGTTTTGTATAATTAACCATGTTTACCAGTGGATGCAATTAAGTACAGTGAAAGCATAATAAGTGAGCATTGTAAAGCATATTTAAAAAAAAAAAAAAAAGGTATTGTATAGCCACAGGAAAAGCCTGGGTCTTTGCCCTTTTACTGAGGTGGCCGTAAAGAAACATTTAGATGACAATGAATCTGTTTACTCTATCAGTGTTGCCATAGGGTTAGCATTTCTTATCTATATGATGCTCTGTATACTAATCTGTGGTTAACAGTACTGGTTTCTTTTTACAAAAGTGTAAGGTATGGTTTAAGATGGTTAAGGTTTTTTAAGCCCATTTTGATTAATTCACTATTGTGAATCAAGATCATGAAACCTTTTTCAAATGTTTTAGAGAGTGTTTAATTGTCTATTCTCGTGTTTCAAAGCAGTGTTTAATATGAGGGAATGTTTATAAAACAGTACTTAAATCCATTCTTTAAAACATTCCTAAAACCATTCTTTAAAACATTATTAAAACATTCTTTAGAATATTCTTACAGTGATTCTTTAATACGATTCTTTAAACCATACTTTAAAACATTCTTAAACAATTCTTTAAAACATTCTTAAAACAAGTTTAAACCATTCTTTGAAACATTCTTTAAGTCCACTGGAACTTTAGAACAGTTTCATGAGTAACCATCAATTATTTCTACATTTTTTAAACGTTACATATGCTGTAACAGAAAATCAATGATTCTTGGTTGTAAATCTCCCTCCCGACCTGTGAGGGCGCTAAGCAGCGAGAACAGAGTTCCTTGGATGGGTTGGCCTGACAGGTTTTTCCCAGGGTTCAAGGGAAGTCAGCCAACCTGAAAGGGGGCAAGACTCCATTGCAATAACGCATTGACCCGGAAGGGAAACAACGTGGCAGCCGCAGATTGGAGAGGCAGTTGCACTCGTTTACCATGGGGTCATGTGTTACAGCATAAAAGGGGACGGAGAATCATAATCTGTTCCTTCATTTGGTTTGAGCTTTGAACCTGTAAAGACTGTGTGAGACCCCAAAAGAAATAATGTTCGTGAGTTGTTTGTTAGTTTGTCTGTGTGTAATTGTCTTGTTTGTTACACCACAGTAGATGGCTAACGCGATTCTGGAGCTGTCGCCGAGGGCCAGCACTAAAACTGGAACAGCACTGCACAACTATCACAAATAACTTGTATCACCCACCAGGAGCACTACTGCACTCACCCAGGACTGGTGACCGTGTTTGTACTGTTGTGGGGTGGATACGTGTTGGGTTGTTATTATTGTTTGGGTCTGCAAAACCCGTTGTTTATTATTATTGTTGTTGGTCACCAGGTCTGGAATAAAACAAAAATCACAACGCTTTTCCAAACCGGATTAAACCTCTCTGTCTGTTTCATCACTGCACTGCATCACCCCTGCACCTGCATCCACTCAGCCACTTCACAACATCTTCTTCATAACTTGTCGTTTCCACTTGACTGCAACAGAGAGCCAGTATTTTAATGATACATTCTTTGGTGGAATCTGCCCTTTGATAAAACAAGATCTCTTGCAGTAAGCACACATTTTCGTTACCTGTTTACATCTCTTATTTGGGTGTGATTTCCCCCATTGTAAGTGAATTATTTCAGCATGTGGAGGTGTATTTTAAGGAACATTGCATATTCAGTCCTAAACACAATGATATAGTAATGAAGCTAAGATCCAGTGCACTTTGCCATTGCTTATTTTTACAGTGATGTTCAATGTGTATATAGTCCTGCTCAGCGATGTTCAGTGTGTAGATGGTCCTGCTCAGTGATGTTTAGTGTGTAGATGGTCCTGCTCAGTGATATTCAGTGTGTAGATGGTCCTGCTCAGTGACGTTTAGTGTGTAGATGGTTCTGCTCAGTGATGTTCAATGTGTATATAATCCTGCTCAGCGATGTTCAGTGTGTAGATGGTCCTGCTCAGTGATATTCAGTGTGTAGATAGTCCTGCTCAGTGATGTTCATTGTGTAGATGGTTCTGCTCAGTGATGTTCAATGTGTATATAATCCTGCTCAGCGATGTTCAGTGTGTAGATGGTTCTGCTCAGTGATATTCAGTGTGTAGATGGTTCTGCTCAGTGACGTTCAGTGTGTAGATGGTCCTGCTCAGTGATGTTCAGTGTGTAGATGGTTCTGCTCAGTGATGTTCAGTGTGTAGATGGTCCTGCTCAGCTGTTCAGTGTGTAGATGGTTCTGCTCAGTGATGTTCAGTGTGTAGATGGTCCTGCTCAGTGATGTTCAGTGTGTAGATGGTCCTGCTCAGTGATGTTCAGTGTGTAGATGGTCCTGCTCAGTGATATTCAGTGTGTAGATAGTCCTGCTCAGTGATGTTCATTGTGTAGATGGTTCTGCTCAGTGATGTTCAATGTGTATATAATCCTGCTCAGCGATGTTCAGTGTGTAGATGGTTCTGCTCAGTGATATTCAGTGTGTAGATGGTTCTGCTCAGTGATGTTCAGTGTGTAGATGGTTCTGCTCAGTGACGTTCAGTGTGTAGATGGTCCTGCTCAGTGATGTTTAGTGTGTAGATGGTTCTGCTCAGTGATGTTCCCAGAGTTAGGTTTTAAGGCTGACATATTGACAGGTAAATAAATTCATACATGGCAATTATAGAAAAACGTGATACATACAGGCAATATTTGAGCCCTGCATAACATTGCAGATTGGATTGTAGATTTTAGATGGAACCCGCAGCTGCAGCAGTTTGGAATAGGGAATTAGACACAGGGCAAGAAAACGAGTCAAGAAACTGAATAAGCATAAACAAATAAATAAACAGAAATCTTGATGACTATACGTATACTGTTTTTATTGACATAAAAATAAATAGTACATTACTTTGCACTTGAGAACAGAAGGGAATACAATTGGATACAAAATACAAAGAACAGTAATAAATAGAGCAACATCAAAGCAAGTGGTTTAAACAGCATAGGTCCATGTAGATACTGCAAATGGAGAAAGGCTACCAACTTTGCTCCATCTCCATGCTTCTTTTTGTTATACAGTCAACATCGCTGTCATAACATACTAGCCCTTAAGAAAGAAGCCACTTCACTTGAGTGCCCTAGATCATCGGATCACTAATAGCTTACAATGAGGTTTATGTTGCATACAATTAAGGCATTTGCATTTGAAGTCATAACTCTACTTGGATCTGTTTTTTGTTTTGCATAACCTTTTCTCACAAAGAAATACATTAGGTTACCACTAAAACACTTTTAGTTGCAGCATAGCTAAGCTTATTTATTATACAAATATGAGTTTCCATTATAATTTGAAAACTGAATTGACAAAGAAATAGCCAATCCCCATTTTTTTAGCCAGATCTGTGCGTGTGTGTATATTATATATATGTGTGTGTGTATATATATATATATATATATATATATATATATATATATATATATACACACACACACACACACATATGTATGTATGTATATATGTAAGTAAACACACAAGTTGTCAATAGAATGCCACTTTTCAATGTTTAGCTATTCCCAAAAGGCTGGGTTCACCAAATCACACTGATTTTTTTTTAATGGTGAAATTGGCTGCTAGGCAAGGTAGTCCAAGTTTAGTGCCAACCAGACTCTGTGAAACCAGTCAAAAATGTTGACACTAAACCAAAGACACCAGCCACTAAAAATCAGTAAAGTATTTGTTTTGTTACAATTGGTTTCACGGTTTTAGTAATTTTGAGTTTATTACCACAGCATTTACTTTCTTCATGTAAATTAGTTCTTAGAAGTCATCTATGAATTTGGCACAAAACATACATGCTTAAACAGCACATAAACTGTCAATTGGGCCAATACCTTGACTGAATAAAGAATTAAGAAAAAAAAAACCCCCTGCATCAGGGCTTACACCACTGGAATTTATATTAGCAACTGGTGCCACCCGGTGGCCAGTTATTATATTGCTTTTTTTTTTTTTTTTTTTTTTTTTTTAAAAAGGGTAATATCATTTTATGTGTTTTTTGTTCACACAATTGTGAACTCCAGCTCCTTTGATGCGCCGCATTGCAATCTGTATCTTATTGACTATTAAACTCCCAGGTGTCTTAAAAATATATGATTAACACAATTCCAAGGCATATATGTTAATGGTACAATGCAGCATCCAGCAACACTGTCCTCAGATTGCACTTGAAGCATACTTCTGTACACTTGAAGTACGGTAATGTAGAGTAAATGTCTGTACTTGTGGGATATTCCCAAATTATAAACAATGATTAAAACAAATGGAAGGGTTTATTGACAAGTGTTTTGCAATCCAAGTCCAGAATTAAAACTATAGCTCATCTACATCAGGGCTACAGCACAATTAAATAAGTGTCTATAAGTCTATAGTGCCACAAAAGCTAACAAGCACTATCATTTTGAATTAAACCAAAAGTCATGATTGGATACCAACATGACAAAGAACTAATCAATCCTTGTTCTTGGTTTTGAAATTAAAATGTTCAAGTAAATTACAGCTAACACAATACTTTCATAAACTGTACATTTCTCTTAAATTTGCAGTTTTTAAATAAACACATGCTATAGCAAACATGCATTTTCTGCTTGACCTATGGCATTATTTTTGGTTAAAGGAAGTTCTAAGTTTCTATGGCTTATACAATGCAAACTGAAAGTTATTAACATTATTTGTTGTCCAGACCTTATTTTTTACTTTCAGAAAGGTTAGTCAATTTGTTCTATATGGGGCCAGGTTTACCACAGGAAGTGAACGGGGGCAGGAAACCAATGAATTCCCTCAAAGTGTTAGTGCAGTGAGTGGCTGAAAGGGCTTCACCTTCAGTCACAGTGTAAATAAAAGAAGCACAGCGAGCCTACACTCAGCATTGTGTCATCACCGTCTGTCATATTCAAATCAGATATGTTGCTTTTTCATTACTGCGCTACAACTGTAAAAATACACATTCATAGAAAAAACATGAAAACTCCAGTCTCTTCAAATGCTATTTTGCATTGCTTGACTTATCTGAACATGATAATTACACATTGGGGCAACAGAACAACTCAGAATGACTACAAACACGAGACAGTGAAATGTAAAAAAGCAATTGAAATGACATTTGAAGATATCCACTCTAAGGGAGATGCTTCACTTCTCTGGGCATGCCTTGTATAATGATTTTCAGTTCACTCCTGTGAATCTCTTATCCAACAAGCAACAGCATTTGGGGATCTAGGAGCTTGTGGAAAAGGACACTGCAAATGGAGAACAAAAGTAAATGCAGAACATACTTGTTACATATGCTGGTTCCAGACATACAACAGTACGCCCTGGGTCTCAACAGAGCCCGATAATTGCACTAAGGAGCTCAATCAAAACTATAGAACGTACCTGTGAATTAAGCCAGGCTTCAGAAAGGGAACCTAATTGCGTTACCTACTACTACTACTCTATGCAACTTATCCACCTGCCTTTATAGACTCTTAAAATGGGATTACATTTTGAATACCATGGAATTGAAACATGGGAGGAAATAAGTTTAATTCTACAGTATTTATTGTTAAAGTCTCAATTAAACATGGTAAAATATAAAATACTGTGGCTACATGTATATAATATATAATAACAAAGCTTTATAAAACAGGACTTTTCCGAAGATATTTCACAATAGAAAAAAAATATATAACTAAATGTTTTATTATTTTAAAACCAAAAGCAAGAAACTGGTCACACTACATTTCTTTTCACAATAAAATTATTTTATGGTTGAGTATGGAATGGGTCATGAAGAAAAATGTACTTGATATGAATTCAATATGAATTCACTAAGAAACCATGTGCAAGTTCATACATAATTACAATTACTCACACTAATGTTACATTGTAAAAGTAAATGTTTGCATTAAAACACTTTTGCAGACTGTATACATAATTCAGGCTAATAGCAAGGCTTTTGAAAATATTCACTGATGGTGGTCTAACAAAGCCTTTAACAGCAAGACCAGGCTTATCTGAAATTCACACCTCTGACCCAGTGTCACTGTGGGAGCCTGAACTTGCTTCAGTTCCACCCCTTTTGAACATGAGCAATCCTATAAATGCAGACATGGGATAAAAACTGCATTTTCAACAGCCCCTCAGTCCTTCATAAAAACAAATTAATTACTTAGTTTCTACAGGCAAGACTGGCATTGGCGTGGAGGCACCACTTCTTGAGTGTGGCTGAGGATGAAACACAAGAGGAGGGTCTGGGGGCTGGGAGGGATACAAAACAGGGGGATGAAACACAAGAGGAGAGTCTGGGAGGGATCTGGGGGGGATAGAAACTGTAAAGCTATGTTTCCATTGCTCATTGAGACCACAGTTAAAAAGGTTCATTTCCACCTGTAGTAACGACTTGTGACTCTTAAACAAACCAAACCATTCTCGCAGAATCGTCTGTTTACAACAGCAGCAAATGACTATAGCAGGTTTGGAAATAAGAGTCCCATTTCACAGCCTCCATTTAGAGTGTTACAGAACTCCCTGCAGTTTACAAGAAACACATTCCCTTTGCTGGATGTTCTGTAACTCTTCAAATATTTTCTGTAAAAATGCCACAGATTTATCCAATACAATTGAAAGTAGTAATTAAGATTGAATTCAATTGCAATGCAATGGGTACGATCCTCATTTCAATTCTTTCTCTAGTGTCATTCACAGCACATTGAGTCAAACAACAAAAAAGTAACAAGTTTAGTGCAGATGTATGAGATTTTCTAAAGCAATCTGATGAAAGATAATAACCCAAAAATTGACATCTAATAACATGTAATAGTGGCTTCTGACTGTTAGAAATTAAAGCCACCCAACAAAAATAGTTTTGTGTGGTTATTTCATACATTACATGTCAATGGCTGCTATTTTGCAACCTCTTTTACTGTAGTAGTTAACTGTTCCTGCTGGTTTAGAAACCTTAATTATACCATACCGTATATAGCCAGGTTTCTTATTGTTTTAGTATTCTGGTTCTAGGGATGTTCTGGGCTGATTCTGGTCTGGGCTGTCATAGTATGGAGTGAGCCTGTTAGTCACAAAAATGAACATTTCAACAATAACAACAAAAGTGAACAATAATCTCCTCAACATTCTGTATCAATGCACAACAGCCGGGACAGTTTGCTGTGCTGCATGTCAGAGTCTTGTTTCAAAAGGCAAGACTGGTTTACTTTTCTATCCAATCAAAGGCGTTCCATAAATGAGTTGCTCCTGCGGTTACAATTAGCTGATGGTGCTTGTTTGCTTTTTGGTTAGGGGACTCGCGCATTTTGCTCAGTCTGAAACATGACTGGTCTACAGTTGAGATTGACTGCCCATTGGTGGTGGCTCTGCCAGAGAGGGAGTGATTTGGTCAGTCTCTGTTGCCTGTGATTGGTCCAGCGCTTGGGGGTGTGGGGTGGTAGGAATCCTTACTGATTGGCTGTGAGGGCCCCCTGTCGTTGGGCGTGCTCCAGGATGGAGGTGTAGCAGAAGTAGTACTGGTCGCTGGTCTGGATGCTAAAGGCACGCTGAGTCCTCATTCTCCGTACTGTCTGGTAAATGTTGAGGGTTCCCACGTCCTGCAGCTGGGATAGGCAGATATCCAGAGCACACAGAGTACCTGGAGAGGATAGGGACAGGGAGCTTCATTAAACTCAAGCCATAGAAGCTACATATTGGATCTTCATTGTGCATGGAATTCTACCACTTGTGTTGCTTGATTATCAGTAGCTAAAGATCACATTTCAAAAAGGAGAATAAAAACCACATCCACTAGAAAAACAAAACACCATACGAGTTTGCAAATGGATCCATTTCTCGGCGCTGTCTTAGTCACCCTCAACCAAACCTACCAATTTACCAATCCGTCAACTGAACTTTTGGAAGGTAATATAATTAGTTTATAATTTTCGGTTTTATCCGATAAACAATAAAACACCTCCGTATAAAAAAAATAAAAAAATCTGGTGACTTGTTTTATCCCTCCCATATCCGGTGATGTGTTTTATGATTGACAGGATCACAGCACCCCTCAGACGTCATTACGTCGGCCATTTTGTTACACCATGCGGGCTCTCTGTTGATTTTAATACGAGTGATTTTGTGTGAGTGCAATTTGTTAATATACATTTTATTATGGAGTGGTTTACTTTGTTTTTTTAAGATGTATGGGGTAGTGCTTGTGTTAACCGGGTCATGGTTCCCTTAAAACATTTACAGTGAAAAATAAACAAACAAAAAAAAACCCCTCAGTATCCCAAACAGAGAGAGAGGTCTTTATGGTCCGTTCCTAAAAAACATAAAATAACAGGATTTATAATTATAAAGCATTTTACACCTATCTCAAATGATAACTAATTTGTCACACACACACACACACACCATCTAGGCCTCTATAACAGGAAAAAAAATCTTCTTTATATTTTGTGTCTAAATGAAACAAAAAAGTCTCTTAAGATATGTATAAAAACAAAAATACTATATTCTCATCTAAATCTACATATTAATTTTATTGAAGACAATAAGGGTTACCCCCGTGATTCGACTCACAATGTCTTTTCAATGCCTGCCTTGGAAAAGTTAACCTCTATGAAAATAAAAAGGCTTAAATATTTGTTACAAACCTCTTAAATAATAATAAAAATAATAAATTACATTAAAAGTGTAAAATAAAGTAGCATACAATTGATCTTTACAGAATCTAGAGCGGTTTGTAAATATGGGTGTTTTAACGCAGTCTTACCGTTTTCAAAAAACATGTTTATTTAGAGGCTCTGAAGAAAGCTTGAGAAACGTCTCTGCAGTTCAATGATCATTCCAAAATGAAAAGGGTTGCTTGTTTGGCCTTTTGCTAGATCTGACGTACATGCTGGGACCCGTCTGAAAAGGCGGGACCCAGATTCTCGTTGTGTGTGTTAAACTGTGTGTGTGTGTATGTGTGTATATATATATATATATATAGGTTATGCTTATTATATATATATATCTAGGTTATTCTTATTTCGAAAATAGTAATACATGTTTATTTTTTGTAAGGGCTGATGCCTCAGAAAAATAAGCATCTATTTATAACAGACCAGGCCATGTGAAGTTTTCCTTTGAATAACCTACAATACTGCTTTAGTTTACAAATTAATTCTTAAAAACTATGGGATGTTTGGTACCACTAAAGAGATGATAGTAGGACCGAGTTATTTTCTTGACATCGTCTTTGGTCTCGGCATCCAGATCTTCTGGGATTTGCTGTAGTTACTCTCTTACGTAGGGCTCCGGCCTTAGCTCTTGTAAAATGTCCTCTACCAATTTCTTGATCTTGTTCAAAGAGGGATGAATATTGAAACATGCAAGAGCTTTAGACACCAGACTCTAACCACGGAATGTGAAATTTTTCTAGTATTACTTCAAAACGGCTGTTGAAATTTCCAGTGTCAGCTTCAAAAAAACAGCTATGTCTTCGCTGGCTAGGATGATCCACCGCACAGCATTCACACTTTTTCCTCAAATCCCGGTGTGACAGGCTGGCGAGTGGATTGAGGCTCAGAGACAAAGTAAATGCAAAAATAAAGTTCTTTTATTAAATAAAATAATCAAATAAACAGGCACAAGGGCCAAAAGAAAAGAGGTTCAAACAAAATAAGTGAACTTACAAAAGTAAAAAGGTCAGGTTCCAAGGCTTTAAACAAGATATTCCTTTCTTTTAAAAACAAAAAACTCTCCAACACTAAAAACAAACTCCAAATAAAAGAACACACCCCCAAACAGAAAACACACACACTACTCACTGCTCACACTGCCAGCCAGGGCCTCTCCCCTGGCTTTTATCCCAGCCTGTGGCTGGAGCCCAATTAATCAATAATTACTCAATTAGAGCTCCAGCTACATTCTCACATGTTTTTCTGGCAGGGAGAAGTTTAACCCCCTCCCTGCCAGTTCCAAACATAGTCATATAGATGGGGAATTCCCCGTCACATATGCCCCGCCTTGTGCCTAGCACACATGGCCCCAACGGTCACCTCCCCTCTCAAATCCCAAAGTCCTTTGTCCGGTTCTGGGATGGGGAGAAGTCCGTGGTCTATGGGGGCGGCCAAGGTGGATTATCCAATTTCCCATCTGGCGTTCTCCCATCCGGACTGAACCCCCGTGACCAGGCTCCCTCTGGTGGCGGAGGCGGGAACGGCGGCCCGGCTCCCTCTGGTGGCGGGGCGGGAACGGCGGCCCGGCTCTGGATCCCTTGGCAACGTTGGTGATGCTGGATCCTCTGGCTCTCAGGCTCCATCCTCTCTAACTCTTGGGACGGCAGCACCTTCCCCCTGGGCAACGGCGGGCCAACAGCGACCCCAGACGATGGTGGACCATCATCCCTAGGAGAAAGCACACCGAGAGTCTCTCTAGGCGATGCGGAGCAGTTGGCAACCCCAGGCGATGCGGGGCAGTTGGCAACCCCAGGCGATGCGGGGCAGTTGGCAACCCCAGGCGATGCGGGGCAGTTGGCAACCCCAGGCGATGCGGGGCAGTTGGCAACCCCAGGCGATGGCGCTGTGCCTCTTAGCCGCCGGGCAGCTTGTCTCCGCGCTCCCCTCAGTAGCCGGTACAGAGGCTGGGTGGGTCCTCCAGCATCTTCTGCTGGCTGTGGAGGAAGAGACAGCGCCCACTATTCCCCCTCTACTGGCAGTGGAGGGAGAGACAGCGCCCGCTATTCTCCCTCTGCTGGTGGTGGAGGGAGAGACAGCTCCGGCTGTTCTTTCCCTGCTGGTCCCTTCAGCCCTGGGCCTGTGGACTTCCCCTTCTTGGGCCGTGGACGCACCGACTCCTCCCGCTTGGGCTCCTTCCCCTCGGGCTGTGGACGTTCAGGCTCCTCACTCTCCGGGCTGTGGACGTTAAGGCTGCTCCTCGCTGGGCTCTGGGCGACGGCAGCAGCTCCCCCTCTCTGGGCGACGGCAGCAGCTCCACCCCATTTCTTCAAGGTGGGGGATCTCCCCCATGTCTATCGCCAGGTACGCCAGGACCATAATGAAGATTTCCTGGAGGGACCTCGGGTTATGTTCTCCCTCCTACTCCTCCCATCTCTCCCCATCTCGATGCCACAGCATGTTGATGGCGACGGGAAGGTCAAGGGAGAGGTCCGCTTCGGGGTGCACCAACCACGGTGCTGGTGGGGTGGCTGCCAAGGACGGGGTTGGTGGTTGCTCCTGGTCCGGGTTGTGGGGGCATCCTGCCCGTCTTCCTCACAACGCCCACACCAGTTAGCAATTGGCCCATATGGACATGACCTCCACCGGTGGTCATCCTTCCCACACCAGGTGCACCACAGGAACAAGCTTGCTGGTCCTCCCACAGGGTTTGGGTTGGTGATGGCGGCTGCTGCTGCTGCCGCTTCTGCTGTTGCTTCTGCTGCTGTTGCCTCCGCTGCCTCTGCCTTTTGCCCATCCTTCTCTCCAAAAAAAAAGTACTAAAGAATCTCCAAAAATTCAAAAAAATTCAAAAATTCCCCCAAAAAGAAAATTCCAGAAAACAAACAAAAAATACTGCTCTGAGCCTCTAGGTGGCGCTATCCCACTTCTAACATCAAGTATGACAGGCTGGCGAGTGGATTGAGGCTCAGACACAGAGTAAAGGCAAAAATAAAGTTATTTAATTAAATAAAATAATCAAATAAACAGGCACAAGGGCCAACAGAAAAGAGGTTCAAACAAAATAAGTGAACTTACGAAAGTAAAAAGGTCAGGTTCCAAGGCTTTAAACAAGATATTCCTTTCTTTTAAAAACACAAAACTCTCCAACACAAAAAACAAACTCCAAACAAAAGAACACACCTCAAACAGAACACACACACACTGCCAGCCAGGGCCTCTCCCCAGGCTTTTATCCCCTGTGGCTGGAGCCCAATTAATCAATAATTACTCAATTAGAGCTCCAGCCACATTCTCACATGTTTTTCTGGCAGGGAGAATTTTAACCCCCTCCCTGCCAATTCCAAAGTGTCATATAGACGGGGAGTTCCCTGTCACACCCGGTTTATGATCAATTCTAGTAGAGAGGCTAGGAATCCCTTTGTAATCTTTAAGATTCGATCGAAAGATCCGTCGGGTACATCCTCAGGCTCCAACAATGAGCCAAGACTCTTATTTTCAAAAGCTTTTATAACATCTTTTATGACGTCCATTCCTGCAGCATCATCCTCCTCATTAACGGGTCACTCCATCAATACATCATCAACCTCAAGAACGGCGTTGTCTGAAAAATATCTAAAGCTTTCAGAAGACATGGCTTGTAACAATTTTTTTTTCTTTTTTTAAGAGGTTAGAGAGTGTGTTACTCCTTTTATCAGGTTTTGAAAGATAACCCTTGCGTAACAATGAAAACAAGCCCAGACCTGTCCTAGGAACTTTCAAAGGATATGGGAGGGATAAAACGTGTCACCGGATACGGTAGGGGCTTAGAGGTCATAAATCAACTTATGGGTCATAAATCAATTAAAAAATGGGTAATAAAACATTTTGACACTAGGTGGCATACCTTTACTACTGACTTGGCCAACTTCACCATGAAAAAAATAAAAATAAAATAAAATACTGTATCATCAAAAAACATGTCCCTCCTTCCTGACTTTTATCTCCCATTGATTCGTTCTGAATACTTTAAAACTCATCCCAACCACTGAGTGGCAGCACATTCCTACATTTCTATTGGAGGATTGTAACATGCTTTAAAGCTATATTCAGTACTATAGGCAGTATTTATACACTTGTGGAATTTAAAACAGAATTGCCAATTATGGCGAAATGTAAAGAATGTGCCCATGACCATAAGGATTTTGTTGTGGAAGACAGCAAAGGAAAGAAGGTACAATTGAAAAAGTGTGCAAGTACTGTCGAGTTACTATACATATAGTGAAAACTGAAAGTAATCGAAAACAATCTCATACAACATATAAAAAGCAAAAGCCCAGAAAAAAAAAAACGATTTACATATAACTCGAACATAGCTATAAATAAGCACAGAAAAATGAAATTAATAAAAAACAAAAAACTTTTTGTACAGCAGTTCGAAGTAACATTTCAGTTAAAATGTAAGGCTGTAGTTAATGCATACCCCAAAAGTTTGCATTAAAGTATGCATAGTATTTATTGAAAATATGCATGACTAAGATAATGTTGCTTTTACTCAAAGTGTCTAAATTGGAGAGTAATTTATTCAATGACCCAACCCTTATCTGGAGCGCTGATGGTACCTGTTCTGCCGATTCCAGCACTGCAGTGGACGACTATAGGTGGTCCGGCTGGATGGCCCTTCCATCGAGGGCCCAGGGCCTTGACCGCCTGCTTCTGTTGCCACTTCACGACTGCCAAGAAGTCTAGGAGTGTTCCAGCTGAGCTCGGTACCCCGTAATCTGGCCAGCTCAGGTACTGGCAGTGGGTCACCTGTCGCTGCTCACAGGTCTGCAAGGGGAAACCAAACCAAAGAAGTTCTTCACTCACACCATAATAAAACAGTACAAAACAACAATAGCAAAGCTCAAGAGTCTCTTTAGTCTGAGCGCTACTGTAAGGATTATACAGTGCCAATGTTTCAAATTCTCTGCAGGAATTAAAAGATGTATTTATTTTATTTCACTGTTAGTGTCTGTTGCATTGTTGTAGTACTTTTGATTTACAATTAAAAGTGCATTTTGGGAGATGTCCTCATGCATCTTTGTCTTTGATGGGTATTTTTTTCTAACTTGAACCAGTGATATCTTGCATTTTTACAAGTGGTTTTTCAATTAAATACATTCATTTTAATATTTAACTGACAATAGGAAGACAAAAATATAATATTTGTTAAATATATACATCTCCATGACCTGCATTCATGGTATGTACTGTACATGTAAAATATATTTCTGAATCAAACAGTTATGCATTTTGCATAGGCTGGTGTATCTAAAGGGTATCACCTCTAATCTTTATATATGTAGATATCTAGAGGCAACAGTAAGTTATTAAAACAGCACTAGCAATAGGCAGACATGACGGCCCCTGTCATTTAGTTCATGGGCTTGCTCATGCTGATACTGTCAGGTTAAGCTGCTTGTTAAGTGGACTATAGTCTACTTGTAACCTAAGCCAGATTCTAACCCATGCCCCTAGATGGGACCACTGATTTGAGCTTAAACTGCTTTTACTCTTTCATCAACCATTTGTGGAGTTCGAGGCAGGTACAAAAGACTCTCTGTGCATGCCAGTGCTCCAGTCCACTGGATCAGATTTAATCAAAGATATATATATATATATATATATAAGAGTTTTGGAAAGCCATATTCACATGCATTGTGCAATGCAGATCCTGGTTCGCTGTGCTTTTACTGCTCTGCACTCGTTCACAGTTTCATTCGGTATGGATCTTTTATGAGTTGCTCACTCACTTCTGTGTTGTGCAGCTCCAGAGTGGTCAGGTTATAGTGGCTGTGGTTGTCCACTCTCTGGTTTACCACTGCAATATGGCCGTACACCTCTTGTCCGTTCATCTCCAGGGGCCAGTACTGACCGCACTTCTTCCGCCCTCCTTCATCTGTCCTGAACACAGGGAGGATGAGGCAGAGACAATCACTTACTCAATCATCCATTTAGATGGGTCTCTATTTAGCTATTTCTAAAAAAGCTCATAGACCCCAGTAGTTTTCAGACAGATCCCACTTGAAATTTTTCTAAATGGTGAATTTGCTGTCTCTCAGAAACCACCCCTTACAACGTTTTTTTATTGTGAAGGTACCATGCAATACAGACATAAAGTAAACATCCAGCCCACAAGCATATACTGAATTATATAATTCTTTATCCTCTCCATCTCTCCAATCTAAAACAATAAAGCAGTTAGTCTCCAACTGTTAACCATCCACAGAACTCACACACTGCCAAGAGCATGTTTCCTTGTTAAATATTCAACTCCCTTCTCACCCTTTCACTTAATTAATAGTCTGATTGTAATAAACTCAGCTGCGCAACTGTGGTAGCTATTCTTAAGTACCTGGGGGTTCTCTGTTCTACTGCATGTTGCAGACCAGGATTGAAGGTTCCCCTCACTGTGTTGCACTTTAAATTTTTTATTTCATTTAAATATTCCTTTTTTTTTTTTGCAAGTACCTGGTGGTCATGACGATGACTAACACGTTCTGCTCCCAAATTGACCTCCAGAAATCGGCATAAGTGTTTTCCAGGGGTCCTGGAGAGACAGAGACACAGACTCTGAGGGGGAAGGGAGGCCCGACAGCCTGTTTGTTGCTATGTTTATATAAAGGCACACTTTTTAACACCTCTGGAGATGAGAAGATGCAAATGACTATCTTTTAAACCAATGAACGAATGAATAAACAAACAAGGTTTGTAACATACATCCCATGCCACGGCTGGAAACACAAATCTCTCAGTATAAAAAATAAAAGTTGTTCATACAGACAGCTTCTCAATATATCACAAATTCTTCTGGTAAAGAATCCAGTTAACACGTTTTACTACAACTGGATGACTGGCTCTCTAGATATACTGTAAGTAAAAATGTGGAAATAAAGACTGGCATCTTCTTAAATCCCCAGAATCCCAACTACCTGTCCTAACCAAGACTCATCTTACTGTAATTGGATGAGCAGTTCTGTGCTGTAAACATGTACATGTATTGGTGTCTCCAATATATCACTGGGGATAAGCATCCCAGCGGGGATATATATTACTCTTCAGATCCATACTTTCATATGAACCTCTATCAGTGCATTAGAATTGGGATTGGGTGCCATTTTATATATTATGTTCAAAAATGATCCAAAATCCGCCGGCACTCTGCATCACCCTTCTGAACAGTCCCACCCTGTATATCGGAATATCCTGTTGTGTGTTATTGCTTTCATATATTGTTATTACATGAGTGTGTGATCATATTTAAGATTTATTTGAACTCTTGTTAGCTTTCGTTATATTAGAAATGCTTCCGTAAACCATCTCTTCATTTAATAAAAAAAAAAAAAAAAAAAAACAACACTGATCTGCTGAAGTTGTTCTCACTTGTGCTGATTAAGCATCTCTGAATTATAATTGGAAAACAGAAGAGGCTTCATGTAATTGGATAACGGACAAAGTCAAAAGCAAATGCAGGAGAGACGGAGAAGTCTCTCTGTGCAACTTGCTAATTATTAGATATCGTTCACTGTTAAAACAAATCACATTTGCACCGGTAGTAATAAGGAGTAAAAACTGCACATGTTTCTAGTAGATAGATACATGCTTCACCCAGGGAAGTTATAAACTTCTCATTCAGGAATGTAGATTTGATAACTCAATTTCATATGGTCATGCAACCCAGAAGCTTCTGTGATATTAATAGAGGATACACATGGATTCTAAGTTGGTAAAGCAAAAATAAGGGGAGAAACCTAATGAGTTTAATTTTTTAGTTCCCTCATGATGAACCATTGTGCTTTTTGTTTATATAGTGCGTATTTAACCATAAACTTATGATGACAGATTTAATTAAACAAAGATTGAGGTAGGGTGCTTTGAATTCAAAGCTTGGCGACGCTGCTCACAACACTGCTACAGTGTGGGCATTGAAATATGAAAGGAGAAGGAACAGCCACTTGAGCAGTATAAATGGAAGCACATTCTGTCCTGGTAACAGGTAAAACATGTTGAAACTTGAGTAGAAACTACCTTTCTAACAGGAAGCACACCACTAGTGAACACTAATGAAACTGAAGACTAATGATACATGAATAGAAAAAAGGAATGAGCAATTCAGGCATCAAAACAAAGTTAACAACTATATGGACTATTTTAGCATCAGGTAGCTTTACAGAGACTTCGATTGGATAGTTAGTTTCAGTGTCTTCTATTTCAAGACATGTTTATAGATATTTTTATAGTTTAGTGGTCTGTGAGAGGAATTATGCAAGTAAAAAAATGCTTTATTCCCACATTCTCGACAGACAAAATACCACAGGACTACCGGAAGTCAGTTGGTGGGGTCACAGTATACATATATCTTTCATTTAAATTTGTTAGCTACATTCCACTATGTCTCCATCCTCCACTTACAAACTAGCTAGAACTCCAAAGACCAAACAGTTATACCACTTAATATGGTTTTGCCAAACTAAAAGGCAAGTTATAATGCAATAACAGCAGATAAATACTGGCAGTCGTAGGACGGATTCAAATTGAACAAATAACCTCGACTTTAAGAGGGTCTGGGGGTGGGCACTATAAAAACAGCAATAGCAAAAGATGCATGGGTTGCTCATGCTTGCATCACACTAAGATAGGCCCTAATATGAGAGATCAGGATAACAGACTATTTAGGTTTTCTTAATTACAAATTAAAAGACAAAGATATTGAAACAGGAGTCCATACCTTGAGTACCGATGTAGGCATTTTTCTGCTTGTAACCGTCCATGAAGCTGGCATTTATATAGTCAGACTTCTGCGGGTACAAGCAAATACTAATGAAAAGCAAGCTTAAAAAGAGATATGAGGGCAGACTTCACTTTTCAATAATAATCAATTATACAGTTCACCACTGAAAACAATTTAAAATGGTTGAGACTGACAAAATACTTTCCTAAATCTCACCCGTCAGGCAAATCGACTACATAGGTAGAAGGAAGGTCTCAGTCTGCTTGACTTCCCTTTCAGAAAGTCTTATATTTTTACTTCCAGGAGCTCCACATATTGTGTTGTAAAATGAAAATAAATGTTTCCTAAAACTATAGATTTCTTTCAAAACTACATGTTTGAGACGCTGTATGGAATTATTTTGTTAGTTACAATCTCAAAATCAAATTGTGTGTACTGTAGAAGAATATTTTACCATTGAATATTTTGTCATTGGGTTTAGTGATGTCACCGTTTGTGCTATCCTTGCTCTGAGGCTAAACAGAAAGGGCTTCGATAATCCACCACCTTTCACAAGCAAAGACTTAAAAGGTTACCTCATTTTTTCCAGTCTTCAGTCGAACCCTTGTCTGGTCCAGACAGAGAACATCCCCGTAGCGATTCTTGTCCTGGTTACAAGCAGCTCTAAAAAAGAAAAAAACAAACAAACAAATAAACAAACAAACAGAGAGGAAATGATAAGAGACTTAACAGGGCATCATGTCTACCTGGTTGGACTGAGAATTTAATTTTCTTCTTAATTAACTAATTTGGAAACAAATAACTATATGTGTTAACGCCATTAATTACAGTATGTGGCCATATATTTTACATTATAATAGGGGTAGTTTATTAGGCAGAACTACAATTGTTTAGATTTTGTGAAAAAAAAAAAAAAAAAAAATTGGGACAAAAGCTAAATTCTGTAAATGGGGTGAAAACCTGTGTAGCACCATAGGTTTTCAGAGCCATTCACCCCCAATTGTAATGAACGCATTTTAAAAAGACACCTTATAAAAAGTTACCAAATGGCTTTATACAGTGAGTTTTTTTCATTATAGAAAATAAATATCAATGAGAATTTGGTGTGAGAGTGTGACTGCACGCAGTGCGATACTCACAGGGCACAGTTGAAGGTGCCAGGAGGGGTTTCACGGCGGATCTCATCGTACTCCTCGTGGATCCCAGTGCGCTGCACCAGCCTCAGATGCTCCACCAGCTCCTGCAGGGTCATGGACTCCAGGCCGGGGGTGTGGATGGATGGCTCCTCGCGGCTCGGCCCTGTGGACACCGCCACCAGCTCATCCAGGGGGTCTGCATGGCCGTTCTGCCCAGCCAGCAGCTGCCGGTTCCAGCCCAGGGGGTCCAGAGCCAGCACCCCACCCAGGTGCTCGGGAAGGCATTCACGGGGCATGTGCTGCCGCAGGTCTGCCATCTTCACCATCTGAACCTGGGAGAGCGAGGGGGATTGTATCAGGGCCGACTCAATAAACAGTAGTTAACATGAGGCTGGCTCAGAAAACAATTTCAGTTATTCACTCAAAAATAGAAGATTTTCTCTGCTGTTTTTCATGTGTTCTCCTGTCACTTCATGATGACCGCCAAGTGCAAGTCAAGGACGAAGCAAACCCTAAGGTATGATATGGGCTATTTCTGGCAATAACCTAATGACACTTTCACATCACGCAATGTAAAACCAAACCAACTCACACAGACATACATTTCTGCTAGCTGAACCTGACTTTGTTTCTTATAAGTTTTACCTTAGAAATCTGATTGAGAGTTTTGAAGTTCTGGATGATGACTATAGAATTGCAGTTCTTAATTCAGCTGTTGGTGTTATGGCCTGTATGGTTTGTCATTTTGTTTTGTTTTTTGTATGTAACTTTGGCTTGACAGATTTTAAGCATGTAAACCTTATGTTAAATCTACAAACAGCTGTCTAAAACCACGTTGTATTGTATTGCATTTATCTTGTTGGTCCTGGCTGTCTACGGAGTAACTCAATTCCACACAGACCCCCAGCTGGCTTGTCCTCCCTGCCTCACCCTCTCGCGCAGCTTCTCCTTGAGTAGCAGACTCAGCAGGTTGTAGGGCACTCTGAACCAGACAGGCGCCCCCACAATAAATACCTTCTTCAGCCGGGCCGGGAAGGCACCCTGCAGACACCAAGGAGAGACATGGCACTTACAGTTTGTTGTCAGTTTTGTGTCACTGCAGCGGCTATCATTTGACATCAGTCCTTGGCATAGCAATGGAATATTTTGTGTACTTTCAGATTTGTGGCCTGTTCAAAAAGTTCTGAGGTCTTCATAACTAGTGTCTGTATATAAAGTTTAATCTAATAAACAGTGGGTGCATTACGTAACCGAACGGCTCAGAGCGAGAAGTTTTCTGCTCACTCAGATCACAGATGAAATCTGCTCTGCAGCACTCTGAGCTGCTCAGGAGGAATGGAATGAACATGCCATTTAAGTGGGTTCTTTCACTGAGCTGCTCTGAGCGGCTCACTTTCTTAATGCACCAGTATCTCTTCAAATCAAAGATGATTAGCAGGAAAAGAATGCAAGAACATCTTGCTATTAAAAAACTTGTGAAACAAATCTAATACAATACGCCCATCTGTACCACTGTATTGGTTATCCAGTATTGTTGTTTAAAACTTTATCAACTGTTAGTCAGCAGAGGAAAGAGAGGTACTATGGACACATATCATATGATATTAATGGTGTTGTGTGTGCGTAGCACAGGTAAATCTAACATCTTACCTTCAACAAGCTCAAGATCTTTTTACTGAGATCCAGTTCGAAGTGAGTGTAATTGGAGCCAGACATGTCATATATAAACACCAGGCCATTCCTCTGGGTTTCAAAGCTAAACAAGAACAGAAAACAACAACATATGGGTTAGGAACCTATTATCCTTCAACAGTACTTGAGTCAAAATGAGCTTCCAGATCTTCTGCAATGATGGCCCCCCGTACCTCTCCACAGCTCGGTCCAACAGGTAGAACAAGGCCTGCAGTACCACATTATGCCCGGTCTTGTGGGGGTGGTGCAGCTTGGCTGTGAATAGGGCGATGGAGGCACCAGATGGATCTCGAACACTCTTTAGAAAGAAAAGGATGTTTTATTTACATACAGATGGCGGCAGGGTATTTTACAATACAAGGCAGTTTATTCCACTATATATCATAGCCAAATGCATGGTTGTAATAGTCAATTTGACACCAAAGACAAGACTATGGGCATGCAGTTTTCTTAAATAGAATATTTATTTATTTTATTTTACATTATCTAAGCAAAAGTCCATTGTAAAGTGCTTGCCTTTTCATTCCTGATAATGTGCTGTACTCTAAGAGAACAGTATATTACAATAAATGAAAAGTAAATAATATTTTTGAACAGACAGTACTGTATGTGCCATTTTGTATACAGAATATTAAACAATTGTCTCACCATGTCTTTTTTATTTTGGTAGCTTTACGTATTTGTGCTCTTTCATTTTTGATACTGTTACCTATTTTGCTAGTTCCCTAAGGAGCTGGAATGAATGCAAGGCTACAAACAAATCCAATAACTTTGGCTCTGCTGAGGAATGCATCCAGTTGGGCAGGGGTTAAACTACACCAGCTGCTGTCTACATGTGTAATCCTTCCTTTACAGATAGTTCAGGCAGTACAGCATTGAGAATTCAAAATGAATCTCAACTCTCATCACCAGAGGGCAACAATGTCACAGAAAAGGACCAAATGGGCACCACAGTTTAAGGTTTCCCAGGGTTATGGACCCCCCTGCCTGAATGGCTCTTGCCAGATGAGTCATCACGCCCTCATTTTTAAATACCATGCTACCTTGAAATAACAGTGTTCCCATAGAGCA
The DNA here is from genome assembly GCF_017654505.1 of Polyodon spathula. NCBI lineage: Eukaryota > Metazoa > Chordata > Actinopteri > Acipenseriformes > Polyodontidae > Polyodon > Polyodon spathula. The sequence goes on along the minus strand of NC_054552.1, from coordinate 21,716,549 downwards.
AAGCACACACCAACTCTATTACCCTATTTCATATTATTTTAACATACATGTTTTCATATACATGTTGTCTATGTATTAGCTATTGGAAATCCATTGCTAGGGAGGGGTGTTTAAACTGATTAGAACACCATTTCAATCAGTACTGGAACATTGATTCAGGTAATAGGAAGCTAGAAACTACTTCAGTGACATGCATGAGCCAGATTGCACAGATTATTGTCAGCACAGCGTTTGAGGCTCTGTGCTTCAGAAAGCTCTGGGGCTCACCAGTACTGTGAACTTGCCGCTCAGCAGCTCCGAGCGCAGCGGCTCCTCCTGTGGTTTGAGCTTCACGATTCCCTCCTTCAGACGAGTCTCCTGCACAGGGGAGACAAAGTGGATTACAACAGTGCACAGTACTGTGCGGCATTACTGTAAACAACAACACATCAAATTACACTTAAAGGTGTTACAAACAAAATAGATGGCTGTTTAGAAAACAGAATGAAATACACCACAGTTTTGGTGTGTCCTGTCTTGGCTTTGAGCACTGCTTGGAATGGTTTTGTCATGGAGTGAATACAGGCTATTCTCTATGTCCAGTCTCTTAAAACTAAGTATATTATTAAGGTACCATATTTATGCATTAAGTGCTTGAGAAAAGGAATAAAGGTCTATGGGAATTTTCCCTACAAGTGATGACATTTTCTAATTTTAAAGCAATTTTTCCTACTCTATCAATTTTCCTATGTGATTTTTCTTTAAGAACTTAAGAAAGTTTACAAACGAGAGGAGGCCATTCGGCCCATCTTGCTCGTTTGCTTGTTAGTAGCTTATTGATCCCAGAATCTCATCAAGCAGCTTCTTGAAGGATCCCAGGGTGTCAGCTTCGACAACATTACTGGGGAGTTGATTCCAGACCCTCACAATTCTCTGTGTAAAAAAGTGCCTCCTATTTTCTGTTCTGAATGCCCCTTTGTCTAATCTCCATTTGTGACCCCTGGTCCTTGCTTCTTTTTTCAGGTCGAAAAAGTCCCTTGGGTCGACATTGTCAATATTTTATAGCTTCCCCACATTGTCTAGATGAAGACATTTCTGAGTCAACAAAAACTCTTTTTCATAGATTCCTTCTCCAATTTCAGTATCTCCCATATGATATTTATAATGTACATTTTTATTTCCTGCGTGCAGTACCTTACACTTTTCTCTATTAAATGTAATTTGCCATGTGTCTGCCCAGTTCTGAATCTTGTCTAGATCATTCTGAATGACCTTTGCTGCTGCAACAGTGTTTGCCACTCCTCCTACTTTTGTGTCGTCTGCAAATTTAACAAGTTTGCTTACTATACCAGAATCTAAATCATTAATGTAGATTAGGAATAGCAGAGGACCTAATACTGATCCCTGTGGTACACCACTGGTTACCACACTCCATTCTGAGGTTTTTCCTCTAATCAGTACTTTCTGTTTTCTACATGTTAACCACTCCCTAATCCATGTACATGTGTTTCCTTGAATCCCAACTGTGTTCAGTTTGAGAATTAATCTTTTGTGCGGGACTTTGTCAAAAGCTTTCTGGAAATCTAAATAAACCATGTCATATGCTTTGCAATTATCCATTATCGATGTTGCATCCTCAAAAAAATCAAGCAAGTTAGTTAGACACGATCTCCCTTTCCTAAAACCATGTTGACTGTCTCCCAGGACCCTGTTACCATATAGGTAATTTTCCATTTTGGATCTTATTATAGTTTCCATAAGTTTGCATATAATAGAAGTCAGGCTTACTGGTCTGTAGTTACCTGGTTCAGTTTTGTTTCCCTTTTTGTGGATCGGTATTACGTTTGCAATTTTCCAGTCTGTCGGTACCACCCCTGTGTCAAGAGACTGCTGCATGATCTTGGTTAGCAGTTTGTAAATAACCTCTTTCATTTCTTTGAGTACTATTGGGAGGATCTCATCCGGCCCAGGGGATTTGTTTATTTTAAGAGCTCCTAGTCCCTTTAACACTTCTGCCTCTGTTATGCTAAAGTTATTTAAAACTGGATAGGAACTGGATGACATGTGGGGCATGTTGTCTGTATCTTCCTTTGTAAAAACTTGTGAAAAGTAATCATTTAATATATTTGCTATTTTTTTTATTTCATCTACGGTTTTGCCATTTGTATCTCTTAAACATTTAACCTCCTCTTTGAATGTTCTCTTGCTGTTGTAATACTGGAAAAACATTTTGGAATTGGTTTTAGCCCCCTTAGCAATGTTCATTTCTATTTTTCTCTTGGCCTTTCTAACTTCCTTTTTGACTTGCGTTTGCAGTTCCGTGTACTCTTTCTGTGTACTTTCTTTTTGGTCCTTTTTTAATGCTCTGTAAAGTGTCAGGCTTCAGTTTGCTGTTTAACGTTATGTTATAATGTTAACATATATTGTTTAAAGATGCCATTTACATTAGACTTTGTTGTTTTCACCTGCATCCATCATACCCCTGTTTCTGCTGCCTCCAATTAAGCATTGCTCTGGATTCATCTTCCCCACCGGTGCGAGTGGCAGCGTGTGCGGTGATCGTGTAACAACATCGGGAAAGGTCACAGGATGTTTTGGGGCTGTTTCTGGGTGTTTCTGTGTTGTTATGTTATGTTATTTTATTAGTTACTTAGTTCTATATTTTAAATCTTTGTAATTCATTTGCTTTTATATGGCTGCTATGTCTTTCCATCTGCCATTTCTCTGTGTATCCTTATTTTTCTTTTTCTGTTTCATTTTCAATTGTAGACTAATTTTATATTGTTATATTTTTTTTAATTTCTGTAAGTTGCTTTGGATAAAAGCATCTGCTAAATGTCTAAATAATAACAACAACATTAAAAATGGATGTAGGCCTAGATAGGATTTGATACAAATGGAAAAAATTCTAAATGTGGCAACTGACAAGTTCATGTCGCATATATACACTGTGGTGATTCTGTTAAAGGTGAAACAACTTCCATGGTAAATATTTCATTTCTGTCCATCTCTTATACATAAAAACAACCTTGTCCTTTGTTAGAGCCAATGTTCTGAATGGAACAGCATTTTAAAAGGTATAAAACTAAACTGTTCAGAAAATGTAACCACCACAGACATGTGGCTGTGTACGAATTAAATCGCCTGTACTTTAGAGCAGATGCTGAAGCGCAGAAAACTTGATTTTTGTCGCATCTCTGCAGAGATCTAGTTAGAAACATATTTGCATTCAGGCTGTGCAATAAAGAGAAAAGGAGATACTGTACTGTGACCCCACATAACCTGCAGGTGTGCCTATGTAAACACAGATAGACATGTTGACACAGCTGCTTTGTTTTGGGATACATTATGTATGAGGCTGAGCTTCTCCAAACAGGGAGAATCAGCCCTCCTCATTTAAACCATGCAGGCACATCCTGCGAGATGGAAATTACAGACAAAACACAAACACCCTCTGTGTTGTTCATGAGATGACTGAAGAAATGAGTTGTATCCTCTGTAAGTGACTGGTTTACTCAAATATTTTCTTTTTTTTATAGCTAACAAAATATCCATTTCTGATCTACCATTTTCTATATAGGTGTCAAATGTGCAGTTTTAACAGAAACATGTACTTTCACTTTTAAGCAGGATATCTGGTACTGCACAAAGTTAAAGACAGTCCTCAGTTTACCTGTCTCTAGATATCTGTTACATTTGCACTTCCTAGGACATTTAACTTCGGTAGAGTCTTCCAGGTGAAAGCAAGTCAGTCAATAGGGGAAGCAGCTGACTGGTTAATGACAGGAAAGAAGCTACTGAAGGGGTGAAATGAGCAAGCAACAGAAAGCATGGCTTGCAAACAAAAGATAAGTGAAGTACCCAAAATCATATTTTAAAATAAAATACTTGTTTACAAGAGCATGTGTTTCTTTCAAAACTGGACATTTGAAGCCTATAGAACAATAGGTATGGTATATGGAATTTTTTTTTTTTTTTTTTTAGCTACAATCACTTTAAAGTCAAGACAAAACACAATGATTCTTTAATGAATTGATCCATAACTACTAAACACTCAATAGTGCTGAATTTAGAAATACTTAAAATGTGAATGTGAAGCAGGTACACACATACGCCCACAGAGCAGACAAACTCACCCACTCCTACTCACACCCCCACAGAGCAGATACACACCCCCACTCCCGCTCACACCCCCACAGAGCTGATACACACCCCCACAGAGCTGATACACACCCCCACTCCCGCTCACACCCCCACAGAGCTGATACACACCCCCACTCCCACTCACACCCCCAGAGCAGACAAACACCCCCACAGAGCAGATATACACACACCCACAAAGCAGACACACACACACCCACTCATACCTGCTCCCAATCACACCCATGCAAAGCAGACACACCCTCGCACTCCCGCACACACCCACACAGAGCAGATACACACACACCCACTCCTGTTCATACCCACACAGAGCAGATACACACACCCACTCCCGCAAACATACACACAGAGCCCGTACCCTGTAGCAGTGAAACAGTTCTATGGCTCTCAGGACGTCAAACTTTCGGGCCATGAGGAACTTGACGGCCACATTCCATGACAGTGGCGAGACCCTGTGCTGCGTTGTCCACTTGCTGATCTCCTCTAGGAACTGCTTCGTAGCCTGGGAAAGGGGAGGACAGTGGGGCAGAATTGCGAAGAACAAACAGAAAACAAAACAAAACACACTTAATACATGGTGTAGTGCAAGCCCTACAGAGGCTGTGGAGCTCCAGAGATGGGATCTGTTTCTTTTGAAGATTTAAGTTCATCTTAGACGTGACATTTTTATTTTAGTATTAAAATGTATTTTGACAGAACAAATGACATGATTAAAACCGGAAGTTTCACAACATGTATAATGTAAATGAGGGGTTTCCTAGTAAAACGATAATGCTGGAGGGTTATCAAGTTTTTCCACCATATCTTTTTTTCTACAATATGGGTATACTTAGCAAAACGAGGAAAATCAGAAATTGTGAGAAAGATTTTCAAGGACACCACTCAAATAAAGACTACTTGTACCTCTTCTGAGATTTGCCTTGTTCAAAAAAAAACCCCCAAAAACCCTGGGGCCTGAATGGAGGAAACACCAAGGTTAAACTGACCACTTCATGTAGCTCTGCCTTTATTCTGTATAGATTTGTCAAAGTAAATGCTATCAAAAGCATGGTATGTTTGTTTAGAGTTAGTTCAAACTGTGTAATAGTCCAACATGAATAGTCAGCTTCTTTCTGAATGCGAGTTGTATAATTTTCAAATCAAAGAAGCATTTGATAAAGTTTCTAACCACAAATTGCAATAAGGACAGACTGGAATATACAACAAATAGGCAATAAACTATGATATTTAAAAGCCAATACAAAACAAGGATCCTTCTATTAAGTTTAAAAACGATTTTAAAACTGCCCGACAATTTTGGAAATTTCAGAACTATTTAATCTCTATACATATTTTGAATACAAGATGCTCTTGATGTGCTAATGTGGTATACTCCACAACAGTTTTATACAGACAGACAGACACTGCTAAGGATGTAAATGCTAAATTAGAGCTATCCGCATCATAAAAAGTAGAGCACTATGACATACTGAACACCCTTTATATATACTGTAGATCATAGATGGACAGACAAGTTGATCCATATATTCCTAGATTCTCCAATGAAATTAAACACAGAGCCATACATCTGTAGATAAAGGAAGGTAGGCAGATGTTTTCTGATACTTTCAATAACTGCTAAACAATGTCCGAAGCAAGTTTCGTGGACATCAATCCTCCAGCTAAACACTCCAAACTACAGGAGCCTCCAGTATATTTCAATCCTATGTGATTATGTATAGAATACAGATAAACTGTTTAAAAGAAAAGGCATTCGACTCCTGTCAGAGCCCCAGTGTGTTCACACAAACTCTAATCTCCAAAACACACAGCTGTCCCTCGTCAGAGACGCTCTTTAAATTCAGTAGGAAAAACAAACTGTGCCACTTCCAAACAGGAAACGCACAGATACTCAGAGCTAGACAGGTTGATCTTAGAAGCAGCCTCAAGCAGACAAACATGCTGTAGCTGATTACAGGTTTAGAGACCTGCCACAACACTGTCTATAAGGCATAGGGCTACCATGTGCTGCCACTCGAGGTGGCAAGTCTGCAGAATGTGCACAAAAGCATGATTTCCATATTTACAAGCTCAGCTGTTCATTACAGATCATTAAACTACAGGGGCACCAAAAAGATGTGCAAGGTATGACATTCATAATTACATACCGCATACCTACTAATACTGTGTACTGTAGATTCACTGTGTAGATTCATACAAAGTAAAACGTGTCAAACGCAAACCATGGTCAATTGTTACTGCTTAATAATTTGCAGGATTTCTATTGTGCTGTGCCAGTAATATTCAAGTCAATTTCAGGTCACTGTGATTTCACAAGTTTACTGAAAGTGGCACAGATGTGGCGACAGCCTACTGTTGACTACAGACCAAGTCTAGGAAAATCTTGTTACCTTTGTTTCAAAGCAATAGGGCCACTGAACATTCCTTCGATGTCACACAGAGTACACACTTCAGAAATACAATCATGTGAGGGAACCACCCCAGACTGTCTTTCTTTAGCAATATACACCTCAGTCCGAACAAGCAATTGCAAATTACTAAGTTTAGAAAGCTACTGTTTCTTGGTGTGAGGGCAATTATTATTGCATCAGCAGGAAGAACACTGCTATCCTTGCATTTATCACATAGTAGCATCTGACCTGGAGAAGAAAATGACCTATATTGACTGAAGAATACATTGCACAAGATGGATACATCCAGCTGGGAAAAAATGGCTCGATATTTTCAGAAATAGTGACTAAATATTTTGTGACAAAATATTTTTTGATAGAGCTTTCATTATTTTACAAGTGTGGTACACATTTGAGAAGGAATCCAAGAACTTTTCTTACATCTGATTTAAAGGGGGGAGACAGAGTCTCTACTGAAGGTTTGGAAGTGTTCAGTGGCTACCTTTAATCATAAGAGTATATTTCTCACACAGTCTTTGTTGGGTCAGGCATACAAAGATGCTATAGAAAATACACTCAACATGGTTAGATGTAGCCACAGAACACTTAAATATATTATTAATCATTAAATATAAATGAAAAAAACAAATCTCACATTAATATATGTAATCTGCTTATATATAATTTGCTGTGGTTTCAATGTTTGGAATTTGTAGTAATTGTGTGTGAGATTTACACTCTCTACAATAGTAGAAGTGTTTCTAATAATATGTTCTACTGGGGGCATGACCTAAAAGACATCTCATGCAGTTTGGGCTGAGCAATTCTATCTGCTTAAACTGTGCAAAATGAAATCTCTTACAACAAGATACACCTTACACAACACGTTTTAAATTATCCTAAAATTACAAAAAAGAAGATTGTACTACAGTATTAAACATAAAAAAAAGTGTTGTGGTTTTTTAACTTAGAATGGTGCCGTTTCTTCTATGTGCACACTGGGTAAAATGTTCTAGAATTCTGACAAATCTTTACTGGCGATTGGTTGACTACTCAATTTCTAATGGAAAAACAAAGTTGACAGTGAATAAGGTCTGCTTTTTGATTACGTGCACAAAAAATCTGTTTAAAAAAAGGCGCTGCAACTTTTCTGCAAGTGACTCATCTTGATTTACGGGAATTAACATATACTACGGGTAATGCACTTAAAAAAAATTCCAGTAAAAACACTTTAAAATGTCACCACTTTCAATATCCAGCAAGACATCAGCACTATCTAAACTCTGTCGTTAAGAGGAACAGAAACCAATGTGTAACAAAGAGAGGCTTCTTCTGCACAAGTGAATAAAGGGAGGTGCACTGTTTAACAATTAAAAAGATCTTCAGTAATAAAACGCTTGATTGCAATCTTCTATTCACGTGTTTGTTCGTTCCGGATCCAAAGCAGAAGTGCGTCATTACGCGTTGCATGTTTCGACTCTGCACTGAAACACTCATAAAAGATTAAGCAGTGGAAATAAACAGAACAGAGCCCTAGGGGAAGTCGTAAAAAAAGCAGCCGCTTTTACATCCTGTATATACGGTCCTTCAGAAAGCTGCTTCCATCAACACAGGATCTGCAAGGTCCTTCTTTACAAACACTGGCCAGCTGATTCATTAAAGCAATTACAAGCAGGCTGGAACTGCAGATCCAAGTTCTGTGCAGTGTTGCCAAATCTCATGAGAAAACAAAATGCGGCTCTGGCTTTCAAACAAGCCTGACCCATTTCAGAGGGACGGGCGTGGGGGTGTTTATACAGATTAATTTTTTTTCCTAATGACTTGCATATACATTGACACCAGTCAATCACTAAAACAACTCCTACAACCATTTTTAACTGCTGAAGTCACGTCGCCTATTGCAAGAAAACCAGTGACTCTCAAAAGATTAAAGCGACTCGCAATATGAACAAACTCGGCAACTGTGGTTCTGTGTAACTTAAATACTCCAATGGGTTAACATAGTAGTCAACTCTTATTAAAGCCAAGGGACTAGCAAAATGTATTAGCCATGACTACTGTGCATAACTTATTGTATCATGTACATAATGTACTACACATACACATAAGAAATAAACAGAACTGATAGTTTCCTGTATAGTGTACTTAACGCAAACTATACAGCAGACAAACTGCACAAATGCAGATCAATAACACACACAGCAAGATATGTATTGTGCCTTTCATTCAAAGCAATAAACAAGTCAAACATACCTTGCACATTTTTCAACAAGAAATCGTGCACTTTCCAAAGTTTTCATAACATTCAGAAAATACGACTTATTACAATAATGACAGGTATATTATGTTATGTATAAATACATGTACTGTGTGTTTTATTGAAATGCAGTGACATGGTAGCAGAGACCTACCCTAGATTAAATTGGTGGTGCTAGACATGATATACAGTGATGCATTTAGCAATCTGAATATATCGTTAATGGTTAATTAACATCAATCCAAAAACAAAAAACGAACACCGAAACATTAAAAAGTCTCCTTCAGATTTATCATATCATGTAGAGAACTTGGCTGGCCATGTACAAGCTTGCTATAGAAGTTTGGGGAGATTGGTTTTAATTACTGAATACTTGAAAATAAGATCAGCATTTAATTGGAGGAGGATACTGTAAGGTTACATCTAATTTTAGAGTTACTCTAAACCTTCAAACTTTTAGCATTTAACTCATGCAAAACCATCAGCATTATTTCAATATCCTCGTGATGCTGAGGAATGACCATACCAAGAGTTATCACAATTGGATTCTGGGTAGAAATGAAAGCGTCACAAAGTTCTCCATTGTCATTCATTAAAGACTAAGTAGCTTCAAAAGTCATCTAGACTGCATGTTTACTCCCTTACTATTGGTGCTGTTTTGAACCATTTCTGATTGGTTCTGGGTTTACCGAGTTCTCATTCTAGTCAAAAAATGCTATGGACTGTTCAGTGTTGGCACTTTTTTCAGCAAGCTCAAAGTCATGTAGAAAAAGAGAAAAAAAAACTCAGAATGCCAAAATCATACAATAGTAATGGCATGCACAAAAGCAATGACACTTGAAGCTGCTTACTCGTTAATGCTTATCGGTACAGTTTTGCTGAAACCTACTGACTGAAATATAGAGCAGCTATTAGATCACTGGCTCCCCCCTCAAAGATTTCCCTACCCTGTACACTACTGGTCTAAGCTGAGCTCACTTCAGGGGCCAAACCAATGTAGAGGCACCCACACTGAGCGCTATGTCATTCATTACATGGGTTAAAAACATCTCAGGAGCATTCCAGAACTCACATTTCTCAGCTCCATTTAAAAAAAATAAACTTTACAAAAAAGCCAAGTACTCTCTCTCTTTCTTTTCCCCCCAGCAACAAGCCAAACAAAACAGCTAATTCCCTAGGAACAAGCATCAAGGGTCACTGACTTCCCATAAAGGAGGTTGTGAGCCAGCTCCCTATTCCCTTAAAAGGACAGGATATAGAGCCCTGTTTGGGACCTGCCATCATCGGAATGCAATCCCCAAAATCCAACCCTTACCTGAAAGTGCCCTCCCCTTTTACAAAACCAAACCAAACAGGATGTTGTCGACTGCTGCCATCATCAGTTCTTTCTGAACGTGAGCCAAGGGACCCTTCAAAACTGACCTGGTTCCACTAGTGGAATTGAAACTTTCTGGTAGCTTCCACAATGAATGTTTGTAACTACATAACTAAAGCCACCAAAGACCATCATTTAAGTCTATTTGAACCCACCGCAACCTACCTCACCTCTCCTCAAATAATGATACAGCACCCTATAGCATTAACTAATTTTGCTTCATAAAGTCGAATGAAACCTGCTGAATAATGTTGCTTTAATATATTGAATTACATACCGCTTTGTTGTTACTTAACAAAACAAAATGACATAAAATGAAAAACACAGCATTTCGAAAATATAACATGAAATACTACTATTATGGATTCCAGTAGAATTTTGCAATATCATTCTGTAGCTTCTTTGATTACATGATGTTAAATAAAAGATGAAAATTATGTTCATACAGTTTTTTTTTTTTTTTTAAATGATGTACCAATCTTAAAATTCTAAGTGACGCAAAACTTTTGGCCATAGCTGTGCACCACTGTATGACCAGTAATATTCTGGCAAACCCTTTCCCCACTATAATCGCGACTGAAAATTTCCTTGACATAACCCAGATTGTCAACGTTTATATCCGAGTCTCAATCCCCACACAAAGTACATTCACAGAGTTCTCACTTTTCAATGCAAGCTTTGAACTTCATAATTGTTGGTTCCTCATCATCACAAATAGTCTTCTGCACCAAGACCTCCCTAGAAACCCTGCAGTACCATGGATTAGCCCTGGAAACCCCCTGTACTGGCCTCGTTCACACTTAAACCCCAGGATACAGTGGAGGCTGTACGTTACCAGGCATTCTTTAGCACTATTTATCCAATTGTGATGATATTTCTCAAGGACGTGCTTTAGCACAAGTTATTGAGAGTATCAGAACTCAATTTTTGGTTCTGGCTGTTTACTTCCCAAAATATGTCCTTCAAATCTGATGTGCAGTTTCCAAGATATAGCCTTAATTAGTAACAGACTAGTGTCCATGCAAAGTGTCAACAAATTTCCTCCAATCGCTCAGTCAAACACAGCTGAAAAAGCATGACATTCTGATAATCTTCAGAACTACTGCTAGTGAAAGTCTCCAAACTTGGATGAAAGGTTCTCAAAATATAGGTGTATTAAACCTATCTTGACAAGCCTGGCTGTTCCAGGCCTCAGTTTCACTACTACAGTCCAAGCTCCTTAACCACTGCGTCATTACCATTACCAATCCATTTCCCGGTAGCTTTTTTTTTTCCTCCCCCCTCCAAAGCCTAAACCGCTTTTAACAGCAGCCTGAGAGCAGAGCTCCCTGGGCTGGGAAGCACCCCTAGGGGGCCTGATCTCTGGACAGAGTCAGCCTGAGATCCGATTACAAGCGGGCACACTTCCACTGCAGCCAGACTTGCGTAAATGATGTACCCAGATAAAGCTGCTATGGGAACAGTGGATCAGATGCTTGACAGTAAAGAAAATGTCATTAACAGCATGGAAGAAAATTGTATCAGGGTTACAGTACTGTCAACAGCATGTGGTTTGACAGTGGGGAAAAATTATGGGCTGTACTATACATAAGTTTAAATTTAAGCAACAGATTTTTTCACATCTCACTAAGCGAGACAGATGTGTTTACACACTATTACACTAATATATATATATATATATATATATATATATATATATATATATATATATATATATATATATATATATATGTTATTAAATTATTATAACAAACAATTTAAAAACACATCCCACCTTTTAATTGTTGCATCCTAAGCTACCAAGGAGCATGAATATGTTAGTTCTAACCTCCTACTGCAACAAATTGAAGAGTTATTTGTGTTTTATTCACACTGAAGCAGGTTTCAAGGGGGAGAAAGCTTGTGCTCCTGCATGGCTTTAAAAAGTGTAAAAAGTAGGGCACGTTTTAATGCGCTGCTTGTACAACTCATTTGAGCATGTCCTGCAGAGGGTTAGCACCCCTACATATGGGCAAGACTCTGGCACTGCTATCTAGCGCCAAAACAGCAGACAGGTCTGGCATTATAAACAACCTGTGTGTGCTCTAGGAGGATAACTGGTGTATATAATATTTGCCATAACGTTTCAAATTAAGCTGAAAGACACATAAAAAAGTAAAATAATTAACACAGCTATTATTTGAGAGGAAAAATATGCTCGTTCACCGTGGCATGTAGGTATGAAAACACTTTCAGTCTCATCAGTACACAAAAAGGACCGGCAAAGATGTGGTAACAGCCTATGTCTTATCACCTATGCCCTGACATTTTTGTAAGCAATGACGACATTAGTAATACATTCTAAGATATAAACTGACAGGGATGTGAGTTTTCATACAAATTTTAACATACATAACTGGCAGATCATGCATACAAGCACATTTTTTTCCTCGTCCACACAGCATAAATTCGACCACGTCTCGATACAGCTCAATGCTGTCTGGCACATAAACAGTTAACCGTGCTCTCGTTCTTCCAACCCTTGCAGCAACCAAAATAAAACGGAAACAATGTTCTGTCTGGTGTTTTAAATGATTAGGAACTGGTAACATCAAAAGCGAGACTTAAATTAGCAAATCTGGTGGGGGTTGCCTTTAAAAGAAACGAGCTATTACGATACTGTGGAAATACAGACCAAAATGCCTTTCCTCGTGTTTCTGTTTGTCGTAAACTCAGACGGTAGGCCCGAAAACAGTGCTTTATATCAAAACAACTTTTACAATATTTAACATCACTTTTATAATTATTATACATGAGATATATTAAAAACACAACGCACTCTATTAATATCAATTTGGAAATTGCAAAGAAACACCAGGGTTAGAAATTAAATAAGATAGGTTAACATAACATAAACATTAAAGTGCCATCCATATAATGTTATTTCTTGTGTACAAAGCTATTGCTGTCTTTATAATGTAAACATGCACACATATAGAATCATGAACATGTTAGTTATTATTATGCACATGTAAAACGTGTAGTTTGCAGTATGATAGATACAAGATTTATGAACGGGTTTTTTCTCCTAAAAAAAAAAAAAAAAAAAAAATAACAGACTTTTAAGGCGTTAAACAAAAGAAACACAAAGCAAGACACAAGCATTGAAAAGTTTTGTTGTTTTTTTTTTTGTGTTTTTTTTTTACCTGTTCTTCTTCTGCCGTTAAGCGCGCTGTCATTCTTTAGGCTTGGTAATGGAACTATCCAAAGTCTTCCTTTTTCTTGAAGCAAAATGCAGTCTATTTTTAAAGAATAATAATTATTATTATTATTTTAATTGTAATAATAATAATAATAATAATAATACAGATCTCTACACAGTAGCCTACACACACAAAATATGCATCTACTTTATTGCGACACACAAATAAATCTAAATAATATATAGGCCTATACATATAGTTGCTAATTAAATATAGAGTAATATACACAGATTCGAAAATTACATAAACTTTGTTTTTGCTCAAAAAAAAATCTAGTTCTCCTTTTAAAAAATCGTCCAGTAATGGTGTAGAAAAAAAAAAAAAAAAGGCTTTTTAAAATCCAAAATGAATGCTCAAAGGCGGGTCGCTGTTAACATTGCAAAAGTTCCATACTCAATCCTTGTTAAGCACCATTTTATTCTCTTACAGACGGTGATGATTTTGAAGCATTCCTCTGTCGATGTATTGCAATCTTTAATGCTTCTGTGTCGCCAATTTCTTCAAAAGCAACAAACCCACTCAGAAAGCAGCATCTCCGAAATCCTCCCCCTGTTGGCTGAAATTAAAAACAACAGGTTTTTGAACGGTGAGCGTCTTATGACACGAATTTCCTCCTCCATTCATAAAACACAAACACAGAGTCAGCCCTTTTACATTCACAACAGCGCCGTCTCATGTAGCACACCACAGATCACTGGACGCGTCACAAAACTACCTCAGGAGTGCAGGCGCATGCCACAAACCGTACCATTCATTAATGTATCGAATATACCACGTAATGACAACGGTAACTATAATGACCAAAACCATAATTCAATTACAGTTTAAATGCATGGCAGCGCAGCACAGCCCTGCAGAAAATGATAGCCCATGCATGACGGTAACATTTTACATAACAAATAGTTTAAAAGACTGTATTGCTCTATCCCAGGAACCTAGGACGAAATAGCTTCCGATTCTGCAGACACTAATCTCTCGTCTACAGAAGAACAAATCTGGCTATCTTGTGACATTAAATAATGAAAAGATTTTATACATAAAATACAGATTTTATAGTAAATGTATATTGATTGGTAAATGTATATTGAGTAAATGTATATTTTATAGTAAATGTATATTGAGTATACAAAGCAAGCATGAGCTTAAAACATCTGTGTAAAAATTACGATTACATACACACTTAAAAGTTAAAATGATATTAGAAATCCAAAACAGGAAATACAGCACAGCTACCGGTATGACTTTTTTTTTTTTTTTTTTTTTTTTAACTACGTCATAATGTGAATATATTTGTCAAACGATATTATCCAGATAGAATTCAAAGAATGTTGCACAACTAATGCATAATCGCCGGCTTGCCATGCAGCACATCAGCAACAATATTTTCAAGGCTCAATTCATCTTCCTAGAAGGGACAGCCATGGAGTTACTGCCTTTGTGCAAACACAATTCAGTGATGCATGCCTCACCACACAGGGCATTACTGATTCATTCATGAAAACACTCACACACTCAACCACACCTGCAAAACTGTAAAACAAGACTAGGAGAGCCGATTACATTGTTACACACTGCATTGCACACACTCCTAATCTTCATTCAAATAGCCCAAGCGATGGTACAGGGTCTTATACTGTAATAAAGTAACAATGACTCATGTAATATTGACATTCCTTGAACTCTGGCAAATATGCAGGGTAAGAACTGCTAGATCATTCTTATGTGTTCAAAGCTGCAGTGGCCCACAGCATCACGGTCAATTTTACAACCATCCTTGTTGATACTCCAATTTGTTAGCATGCACCATAAACAAACATTTGAAAGGTCACCAGCATCCTCTGACCTTACCTGTCTGCCACTCTCTTGAGTCAAATAGAAACTATCAAGCAACTATTTGCAGCAGTGGGTGGTTATAACTTTCAGAAACAAAAATACAAGTTTTACTTATAAATTTTACAGGAAAGTCCAACATAACTGATCTACACTGTTCCCTTGCTATTGTATGGCATTTGTAAGCATTTGAAGTGATTCAGGGTTAATTTCTCCAATACTGAGTTATTAACATTTTTACCTTTACCTTTATTTTCCAGCTACTTTGAGCTTGTCTGGAGAATCCTAAATGTTGGGACTGAACAGCCTTTCTCATTCCATTCAAATCACATGACAGCGTGACCTTTAATAGACCTCATCACTGTCTCTGTAAGTAAAAAGTAGGTGCATCTGGTAGAGCTGAACCATTGAGAAAGATTGCAAAAACTTGCAAGTCTTTCCATGTGCACTTCTGTTCTTTAGATAGCTTTCCAATGTCCATTTTTGAAAGAACTTTATTGTAAACACATTTTTATTTTAAACTTTAATATCTGGTACTATTCTTGGCCAAATAAACCTCTGTTTGATATCAGTGCTTGATTGTGTTGCACTTGCTTGGTCATTTCATCTAGAGGATGAAATGGTCGCCACCCATTCAATGGCTTCTTTTCGGTCAATAACCAATCAGCTGCTTCCCCTATCAACTGACATGCTTTCAGTCAGTAACATGTTGTGACCCAGGAAGTGTGCAAGTAGAGAAAAAGGCATCGAAAATTAGAAAGTCGTGACAGATACCCTGTTTTAAAAATGTTTGTTATAACGTGAGGTTTCTTAAAAACAAAAATCTCATTTGAGACCTATGTAGCTCATGGAAGTGCAAAGCACATATATGGAATTATTGTTTTAGCTACAATTACTTCAAAACTTAGAAAAGAGAGTCCATAGTGTATCATTTCTAGCTGTTACTGGAACAGGGAATAAACAACTGGTCAGCACTGTGCTCCTCCAATCTCACATGTTGAAACAACTGGTCAGCACTGTACTCCTCCAATCTCACATGTTGAAACAACTGGTCAGCACTGTACTCCTCCAATCTCACATGTTGAAACAACTGGTCAGCACTGTGCTCCTCCAATCTCACATGTTGCTGCTCTGCATGTATTAAGAGTACACAATTCTGTCATTGCCTTGACAGTATGTTTATTATACTAATGTTATCTTCTTGTTATTTCGGTTCACTTTGTGTTTCCATTTCAGTAATCCTGGTGACTTTTTAAAAGTTTGAAACAGCCCTGTGGTCTGAATAGTTCTTCCAGATAGATCTCTAAACTCAAACATCATCACCTTCACCAGGGCTTAATTATTATCCTGTCTCCCTGCAACACTATCCCCTTAATGGATACTAGAAATGACTCATTTGCTAATACCACGTAGAGCCAACATGATAGAAGTAAGAAGTCTCATTTGCTTCTTAGTTAATTGTCAACACATACTAACTCACTTTCAAAGAACCAAAGTCCTTCAGTAGACTATTTTGGCAAATGTGTACTGCAGAATATAACTTATTTGTTTGTTTGTTTTAAAAGACCTTTAATCTCCTTAACCTCTGTTGTTTGTTCCATCTCAGTCATCATGGAAACATACTCTGCAAAAAGCCCAGCGTGGGTTGGATTGGCATTGATAGTGGAAATTTTGCATAATATACCTAGAGAGACTAATGTTGTTTTAGAATCTGTAACTACACTACTATAAACTCGCACAAACCAGAAGCACTCATTCATGGAAACATTCAATAACTATGACCACAGACTTTAAAAGACACTTGGCCCACCTATTGTGAAGTATAATCTACTTATTAAAGCCAATATACAAAAAACATCTATTCAGTAAAACATTTAAACAGAAATTCTGCGGTAATACAGTATTTATAAGAAAAATCAAGTCAGCTAATACCTTCATCAGTTTCTTACATGTTTCACCTCAATATAAAAGGGAAATCAAAATTTAAGCGACTTCCTACTAATTTAATTACAGTGTATACCAAACTAGGTATGTTAGTGTCATACATATCCACTGCAAAGAATGTGAGTAACATATTACAGGTATCAGAGTCACCATAGCCTCAATGTAGCATGTGACTTTTTGTAAGAAATACTCAAGTCTGCAGTGACTCAATCAGGCCTGACACTTACAAAATGTACATTTCCATAGAAAAAGATTCCAGTTGAACTCATTCCCACCTAGCAGTTCAATATGTGTCCAAGTTGAGCCTCCCAGAAAATTGGTTCCTTAATAATTAAAAATTAAAAATGACAACTATAAAACACTAAGAGTAAGGAAAATGTAAAGAGGGTTGTATGTAAATGTAATGTAATGCTCCTTCACTGCAGTAATTCATCACAGCTCAGGAGAACTGAAGGTTCCATCCCACGACCGAGCTTGCTTCCTCCCAGGAACTCGAGAGCAGATATTAGCGAGCTACTGGCCTGTGGTGGATCAAGGATAGCCCTGCAAGTGTCGTCTGAGATCACTCGGCGCCATGACTTTGCCTCCCTAACCTGTAGCAGAGCCAGAGCCAGGACACACATCTGTGCTCACCTGACAGCTGAATATGTGTGTCATCTAATATGTGTACATATACTCAATAAACATGGTATATTTTATTCTAGGGGGGAAAAAAAAAAAACACTGATGCTATTGACTGATTGCATGGTACTCAAATGGGTGTCTAGCTAATGAAATAATTCTTAAAATCTTGTGCTTTTGTTGGTGATGTAGGGATCAAATGGGCAATTCTGAGAGAAGTACATGTTAGCAAATACGCATTTTCATTTAAAACAATGCTATCGGGTACCACAACAGGTTAAAGGCAGCCCTCAATTTGCAAGCCTTTCTTTCAGGTAGTGAAATCCCCCTCCCTTACAACACTTTTTTTCTTTCTTCTCAGCTGCTTCTTCAAGCGACTACCATGCTTTGCAGCCAGAGACATGCTTTAATCCAGTCGAGGTGAGTGGCTACTACAAGAGCAAATATAACCGACCACTAGACAAGCTTACTGAGGACTCTTTCAGGTATAATTTATACAGTCTATTTAATACATTCCTCCAGGCTCGTTATAAGTAGGCAGACCTTGCTGATATTCCAAACAGGACGAATACATTTACAATTGGAAGTATCTCACAAACCCATTTCTTAAATCTTACCTGTTATGCATTTCCATTCATTATACAGATCTCAGAAGTATTTCTTTATATATATATTTTATTATATATATATATATATATATATATATATATATATATATATATATATATATATATATATATATATTATATATCTAATAGAACATGGATTTTCATTTTAATACATAACATTTGTGTACTAGAGAGCATTCTCAGTTTGCGGGCCATTCCTTTAAACATAGGTTTCAAAACTAAACTGTAGTGAATGGGTGTCCATGATATGGGAAACTCATGGAATTATTTTGTAAGCTACAATCACTTTAAAAATTGCAACCCCCCACCCCAACCCCGGTATGTTTTGTTATAAAGATAACATTTACAGGAAATACCAATAGATAAGATTATTTTATTTTATTATTTTTTTACCGTGAGATGCACTATTTTGAAAACAGTACGGACATTCCAGCTTTCAAAAGCTTCTAGAAGTTGAAATGTATCTATTTAACCTTGGCCTGGGGAAATATATCTATAAACAGTTCTGTACATCCATGCATTTCCCAGCCAAAAGCTCTTTGCCTCAAATCTAATACAAGCAATGTCTTCCTCCAAACATAACAACCACAGTTTGACAGAATTACAATAACTGATGAACACTGTTGGAAATATAAATGTAGCCAGGAGCTGATTTAATTGTAAACAAATTCTGGATTGCACAACCAATTAGTAAAGGCAAACCAACCAGTGTCTTCCATTCTGACTAACAGAATTCTGCACAGCTGAATCCAATACCCCACTCCACAGAAGCCAATATTAAACATCAGCACTTCTCATCCGGTCAAAAATCATCTAGACAATGAGGGGAAGCTATAAAAAAGGCTAACAAAGTGCTCAAACATATAATGAAAAGTGTTAAATGTAAATCAAGGGAAATAATGTTAAAACTGTACAATGCATTAGTAAGACCTCATCTAGAATATTGTGTTCAGTTCAGGTCACCTCGCTACAGAAAGGATATTCCTGCTCTAGACCGACCAGAATTATCCCGGGTTTAAAAGGCATGTCATATGCAGACAGACTACGTGGTGATCCGATTCAAGCATTCCAAGCATGACAATGTCGACCTAGGGGACTTTTTTGACCTGATAAAAGAAACAAGGACCAGTGGTCATAAATGAAGATTACATAAAGGGGCATTCAGAACAGAAAATAGGATGCACTTTTCTATATAGAGAATTGTGGGAGTCCGGAACCAACTCCCCAGTAATGTTGTTGAAGCTGACACCCTGGGATCCTTCAAGAAGCTGCTTGATGAGATTCTGGGATCAGTAAGCTACTAACGAGCGAGATAGGCCGAATGGCCTCCTCTCGTTTGTAAACTTTCTTATGTTTTTATGTAAAATGTTGCATTCATTGGGGGAAAAAAAAAAAACAAAGCAAAAAAAATAGATCTAACATTTCCTTTAAAACGTTATCAGCAAGACAAAATTGTCAAGTGAAATCCCTTCGATTTATTAGAATCAAAAACATTTCCCTGGGCTCATCCTTTGGATATAGCATTGCAATATTTAAAAATGTTGATGCACCTGTATTAAAGGATCACATGGCTAGGATCAGCACCTGGTTAAGTTTATACAACCTGCATTAAAAGATCACATGGCTCGGATCAGCACCTGTTTATGTTTATGCAGCCTGTATTAAAGGATCACATGATTAGGATCAGCACCTATTTATATGTTAATGGATATGATCAGCACCTGGTTAGATGTTTATGCAGCCTGTATTAAAAGATCACATAGCTAGGATCAACACCTGCTTATATGTTCATGGCTAGGATCAGCAACTGGTTATATGTTTATATTAGTAAGGGCCACCATCATATTGCGTACTACAGTGCATTACCAGCTAAACAAAAGGAAACTCGACTGGTAGATCACTCAATAACTTGCATTACAAATACCCATGGCTACAGAAATCACACAATATTTGAGCAATTGCAATAAGTAGCAGTCAGAATGATTGCAAACATGATTCCAAGTTAAAGGGCAATGGGATTTTTAAGTTTGGTTAATCACTAAAGGATGGCGTCACTACGTGACACCCCTATACTAGCATCAAGCTGGCTGAACTCAGAGGGAACAGTGCCCCCAACTGAGCAACCAAAGCCATGAGAAAGATCCCAATTAAACCATGTTCATTTTTCAATGTAAAGTATGGATGTTATCCTTTTTGGATCCAAGCCTTGTGAAAAGTCAAAATATAAAATCACCTTATAAATACTGCTTACTGTCGGCAATACTGAGTTCTACTACATGTTTTTAAATTCAGTTTGCATTATGCCCAGCAAGACAGACTTTGAATCTTTAAAAAAAATGTATTGCAAACAGGTAACCAGGCAACAGGCACAATAGTGTCAGATTTAAATTGAATTTGTAACTAGAACCATAGATCAGACTGCTGGATTTGATTATGGGGAAAACATTAAAATATATTTTACAATGCAATTTCCTTTGGTAGAAAGGCATTTTTTCATCTGTGGCTATTATACAGGCTAATAACTAATAATAATACTAATAACTCCTAGCCCTGCCTAATCCCGGTCTACATAAATGTAGAATAGATGGGATTTGCAGAGTTGAAAGTCCACATTGTCACTCTGGAAAGAGGAACTCAAAGGCAGATTTAGGGAAAAGAAAGAAAGAAAGAAACAAAAAAAAAACACAACCTGATACAGTTAATATGACTTAATAATTTCAATCCCAATAAAGTAGTAACAGAAATGGAAAAAAAAGACATGCAAATAACATTTGAAACAACCTGCTCTTTAAAAAAAGCGGTGAATAAGTAATTCTAAAAAACACCCTCTTGTTTATTAGAGCTGCACACCCCTAGTAGCGGTGGATAAGTCATCCTCTCAGATTTGTTTATTAGAGCTGCACGCCCCTAGTAGTTATTGTTATGAACTCCAGACATTCTACTTACAGGAGCCATTTCAAAAGCAAATAATGATCAAAGGCTAAACACCACAGCACATGGGTAATAAACAGAGACACAATGAAATAGTATGAGAATGCAGTTATATATGCTAGTTTCACAGACCCTAATTAGCACCTGTCTTGGACTATCTACACTAACATTAGGTAGTCTAAGATTAGTGCTAATAGGGGTCTGTGAAGCCAGACATAAAATAGCCCTTCAGTCTTACAGTAAAATGGGTAAAGACTTTCTTCTGAGGATTACTGAATATGTTGAGAGATGGATTAATTCATGGTATCACAGGATCCATTTGAGATAGGAAGAAACAAATGTTCTTGTTCTGACTCAAAGTTAGTGAGTGTTTAAAGTTCTGCTTGTTTGAACACTGAGCAGCTGCTGGTATTTCTGTGTTCTGCCAGATTCCAGGAAGCCAGGCCTAGTCCTGGTTCTGCGTATGCTGTAGAAATGTGCAGGGTGTGGTTTGCTATGTAATGATTGGGTTTTGGTGAATAAGTACACACTGTTCTTGAATCCCCATAGTGAGTAATACCAAGAAAAAGACACTGTCCGCAAGATTATTTTGGTTTCCTGTCAAATATATTTTTAGTTTTCTACAAGTTCTTTATTGTGGTGAAATCTTCAGGCATTATTTATTTATTTATTTCTCATCGGAGGTTCACGATCATTTCCCAGTAAGCTCTTGACGCAAGCAATGAAGAAGCGTTACAATTTGTACCAACCAATGTCTTTCACAAAAGATTCAATCTTTTGGTGGGATCAGAGCAGCAGCTTTTCTTGTTCTGATGTGCAGCTTTTTCCATTAAAAAGACAAATTAAAAGCAGTTGAGATTTTGGGAAGCCAGATTTGATGTAGATAACCTATTGTATATATGACAGATATTCAATTTAGATTAGTTTTGAAAATAAACTGTTGCAGAATACTTTCAATTATTTTAGTTTTTACTTCCCCTTTACCTTTGACGGTGAAAGTGTCCCAAGTCATTTTAATTGCATTTACTCAAATATTGTGTTGAATAAATAGGGTGTACAAAATTAAATAATTCTCACACCTACATATTGTTCATGTTACCTGGTTTACAATTCTTGCACAACCAACCACATCTTGTTTGCAGCAGCAATTAACTCAGCTACTGCATCACAATGTAATTGTCAATGGGGAAGCTTGCACATGTGTAAAGGTTCAATCCTGAACACTGTCATTCAGCCCTCGTCTCAAGCAGAGACTCAGTTTTAAAGAATTGTTGGAGGCTTTGACAAATTGCAACTGCTTCCACGAAATTCAAGACAGAACGCCAAGATACAGGACTAGCACCTAATACAGGAACACAGATAATTAACTTTTGTTGGCTTTTTAGTTTTTGTCCAATCCCTGCTTGATTGAAATACAGTCAGTTCCAATGTCCTATTACTGTAAACTGGCATTCCTTCAGACAGCAATTAACAGTGTCTTCATCACTTATGCACCTGATAAAAGGCACAGCAGCACTGAGCAAGATGATACTGTCTCAAAACCAAAGCAGCATAATTTCCTCCATGATTGCCACCCTGGCAATATTATCAAACGATCATCTTACTCAAATCACTCAGCTGAAGATTTCCTGTCCATGCCTGAGAATTTTGTTGACAGTGTAGTTCACAAAGAAGAGGTTTAGTCATAGCAGAGGTCACAATCTTCAATATTAAAAACATGACTTTGCAATGCTTTTACTGTTGCCGTTTATTTTCTGTAAATGCAATTTGATGCTGCTCAGTCCAACTATTTGCAGTGCAGTTCAAACAGTTAAACTGGTAACTAATATGGAAAATATACAGGGTCAATAGGCGTGCTGTAAAAAATAAAAATGAATGGAACAAAAATATATGGGGCTTTAGAGTGGCGACTGCAGGCAATACATTTGCTTGTTTAGAAAAGGAAGACACTGATGAAAGCACCAGCCATAAAAACCCACTGTTTACTTTGTTTCTTCAAATCAATTCAAATCAAATATTGAAGGGTACCAGACTCACCTGGTAAAGGCACGGCATGTGGTGTACAGGGTAATAAAGTCAATACGGCATGCCACTTCAGCTGAAGCTATCGGCCAGGTGCCTGGTGAGCTCAGACGGACACCTGCAGGGCTTGCCTTTGTCCTCCAGTGGCCGGGAGCTTGGCGACATCCGTTCTTGTACTCCTGGGTGTAAAGAGGCAATTGGCTTGGTGGTTGGGACATCTGCTGACCTTCAGTTCTCCTGAGCTGTTGTGGGGAATTACAGTGGCTCTCAAAAGTATTCCCCCCCCTTGGACTTTTCCACATTTTATTGTGTTACAACATGGAATCAAAATGGATTTAATTAGGAGTTTTTGCCACTGATCAACACCACAAAATTCCAAAAATAAAATCTAAAAATTGTTCCAAATTAATTACAAATACAAAACAGAAAATAATTGATTGCGTAAGTATTCACCACCTTGAGTCAATGTTTGGTAGAGGCACCTTTGGCAGCAATTACAGCCATGAGTCTATTTGGATAAGTCTCTGCCAGCTTTGCACATCTGGACACTGCAATTTTTGCCCATTCTTCTTTTTCAAAATTGCTCAAGCTCCGTCAAGTTGGATGGGGACCGTTGGTGAAAAGCAATTTTCAACTCTTTCCACATAGTCTGAATTGGATTGAAGTCTGGGCTTTGACTTAGGCCACTCCAGCACACTGACCTTTTTGTTTTTAAGCCACTCCAGTGTGGCTTTGGCTGTATGTTTGGGGTCATTGTCCTGCTGGAAGATAAATCTTCTCCCAAATCCTAGGTCTCTTGCAGACTTCAGCAGGTTTTCCTCCAGGATTTCTCTGTACTTTGCTGCATCCATATTGACATCTATCTTCATGAGCTTTCCAGGCCCTGATGCAGAGAAGCATCCCCATAACATGATGCTACCACCACCACCATCTCTTACCATCATGTTCTCAGGATGATGTGGGGTGTTAGGCTTGCGCCAAACACAATGTTTAGCGTTGAGGCCAAAAAGCTCTATTTTGGTCTCATCAGACCATCACACCTTCTTCCACTTAGTCTCAGTCTCCAACATGCCTTCTGGCAAACTCTAGCTGAGATTTGATGTGAGCTTTTTTTCAGAAATGGCTTTCTTTTTGCCACATAGTTTTGTGAAGCACCCAGGCTATTGTTGCCGTATGCACAGTGTCTGCCAGCTCAGCCATGGAAGACTGTAACTCCTTTAGAGTTGCCATAGGCCTCTTGGTGGCCTCCCTGACTAGTGCCCTTCTCGCCGGGTCTTGAGGACGGCGTGTTCTAGACAGATTCAGTTGTGCCATATTCTCTCCATTTGTTAAAAATGGAATTTACTGTGCTCCAGGGGATATTCAATGCCTTGGAAATGTTCTTATATCCTACCCGATTGGTGCTTTTGAAGAACCTTATTTCGGATTTGCTTTGAATGTTCCTTCGTCTTCATGATGTAGTTTTTGTTAGGAAATGTACTAACCAACTCTGGGACCTCCCTGAGACAGGTGTATTTAACCTGAAATCATTTTAAACACCTTAATTGCACACAGGTGGACGCCATTCAACTACTTATGTGACTTCTTAGGACAATTGGTTGCACCAGAGCTTATTTAGGTGTGTCATAGCAAAGGCGGTGAATACTTATGCAATCAATTATTTTCTGTTTTGTAGTTGTAATTAATTTAGAACAATTTGTAGATTGTATTTTTCACTTTGACATTATGGACTTTTTTTGTGTAGATCATTGGCAAACACTCCTAATTAAATCAATTTTGATTCCATGTTGTAATACAATAAAATGTGGAAAAGTCCAAGGGGGTGAACACTTTTGTGAGGCACTGTATGTGGTAAAGGCATAAAATGATATTCTAAATTGATTAGGATACTGCACCTCAGTCATCCATAAATACAAGCAAAGAAAAGACAACAATCAGTGCACCACTGTAAGAAAAACAAAAAAAAAACAGTGCATATTTTATTTGTGATTTTTAGGTACAGACAAATAGCTGACATTTCTACATAATTTACAATCTCCCTATAACCTTAAAATGAATAGATGTGCATGGCAGAGATGAATTAGATGTATTGCTTTGTTGTCAACTAAAGATCTCAGTAAGTAAACTTCTGTCCTGTGTGTTCTTGTAACTTTCTGCTGTTTCTTTTCCCTCCTTTTAACAGTTATATAAACGCAATTCTAAAATCCATATCAGGGTCGACAAAATCTGATATTTGGCCTACAAGTGAATACACGAATTCTGCAAACTCAGTTTCCTTCTTCATTGCATGCTGCAAGAGGGAGATTAACCACTGGATCATACCACTACTGTGCCTCTTGACCCAATATCTGATCTGAAACTGTAACGTTACCAGTAATTGAACAGGAAGCAAAATAACTGCACTTCCTGTGCAATGTCTGCTCGATGTTAAAACAAGCAGATCATCAATCTGTTCTAGCCCTGGGTATCATTTAATCCTTTAAAACAGACATGAAGAAAAAAGCAAAATACTTTAAAACAGCAGCTTCACAGTGCTTGCAAGCTGAAAGCTGCAACTGTTACACAGTATGTTGTAAGTGACATTTCTGTAAATCGCCACCCTTGAAAAGACAATGACGAGAAGGTAAACTGGGTTAGGTATTAGATTGGGTTGTGTCCATTTTGCCAGGAGTGTCAGTCTTCTCCCTTGGCTGCTGTGGTGTGGACAGGTGCTCCAGCTCGTAACTTCCGTTCTCTGCTCCCGGCCTCACCTCTCCCGAGCGCGGCCCCTTCTTATACACCAGGATCTGCTGCAGCTGCTGTCCTGCGTAGTCCGGTTTAGCCGTCAGCGGCCCAGCCGGCACCTTCAGGCCCAGAATGTCTGGCACCATATAGGATTTCAGCCAGCCCACCAGAGGGGTGCTGCCGGGAGTGTAGTGCGTCTGTCTGTGATAGAACAAGAGGCCGTCCACCTGGAGAGATCAAGTCACTGATCAGTTTGGGCAGCAGCAACAATTGTTAATTTATTCCTCATTTGATTTATAACAGGGTATATTGCTAGCTTTCATAGTGCCCTGTCAGTGATACAATCACCATATTACAAGCTACAGCACCATGAAAAAGTAGGTTACCATGATCAACTGCCACCACATGTACAGGTTATTTATAAAGACACTTGGGGACAAAATAGAAATAAAAGGTATTAGCATGAACTTCTGGAGTGAGAGGTGCCACACACAGCAATGTGCTCCTGTAACAGGGAACCCACTGTCCGTGATGAAGGTGGAGTCACTGGAAAGCGTGGATGCGTATTCGCTGCTTGATTGACAGAAGACTAGAAGGTTGGGATTGGCACGCCCTGCAGGAGCGCAGATTTATTTACATATCAAACAAAAGTTGCCGTGAAGACAGCTTGCGCTACTCTGCTAACAAATGGAGGCTCCGCTTCCACACCCATCTGCTATACTGGGTGAGATCTATTATCCTGAAACTAACTCCCTGTCCCTTGGGCAGTTCACCCAACTCCATCATTGGCGCGTTGCAGCTTCCTTCTCCTGGAACAAACCTATGACCTTGGAGTATACACACAATCAGTGTGAGAGGTGGTCTCTTCCGTTTCCTCAACCCAGTCGTTCTGCAGCACAGACTGACCAATGTTTCTGCAGCAGAAGTGATCTGTATAATCAGGACCTTATATCTGCTGATTAGGAGCTCGCAGCTGGTAAACACACACACTGCTCCCTCCCGCAACAAAGCAGGCAGGCTGCTGCACACAGAGCATGAAAATCAATCCTTTTCTTATTTATACACTCTATTTACAATACACAATCACAGAAGCCCCCTCCTTGTGTGCACAGCCCTAGCCCTGCTACAGCTCCACATTGTCACAATTTCCCTGTGGCCCTTCTAGATTACTCTAATTACAATATAAATGAAATTGAATATTGTACACTTATCTGCAATCTAGCAAACTTAATCAAGCAAATGTTACATGATAGAGCAAAAAGCTTCAAATGGAATTACTGTCCCCTAATCTGTGATGTTTGAAACCATTCTTAGCTTTTTCTTTACTACTCAAGACTATGCTGTTCATTCACCAGCTCCTCTTCAGTTATAGGTGTCTGTCATAGATGTATGTAATGTAAACTGGATCAGTCAGAGCATCTTAAGAAAAGAAAGCACCAGCAGTAACTAGTGCACACAACTGTAGTGAACTCACTCTACAAGGTGAAATCCACTTCCCCCAATGAAAAGCGCTTGTACCTGGAAGCTGTACTCCGCAGCGAAGGCCTGACAGATGGACGCAGCCGAGCACGGGACGCTTTGCAGGGTAACAAACCTGAACTGTGTGCAGAAAGAAAAAACATTCAGAAAAAAAACATTAATTGTTGAAAAGAAAAGCATTCCATAAACCTTTTGCACTTACATTAGCTGCATATGTCTCAAATGTGCAGTTTTATATTATATATATATATAATTACACACACAAAAATATAAACACAACATGCAACAATTTCAAATATTTTACCGAGTTACAGTTCATATAAGGAAATCAGTCAATTGAAATAAATTCATTAGGCCCTAATCTATGGATTTCACATCACTGGGAATACAGATATGTATCTGTTGGCCACAGACACCTTAAAAAAAAAAAAAAAAAAAGGTAGGGGCGTGGATGAGAAAACCAGTCAGTATCTGGTGTGACCACCATTTGCCTCATGCAGTGCGACGCATCTCCTTCGCATAGAGTTGATCAGGCTGTTGATTGTGGCCTGTGGAATGTTGTCCCACTCCTCTTCAATGGCTGTACGAAGTTGCTGGATATTGGCGGGAACTGGAACATGTAGTCGTACACGTCGATCCAAAGCATCCCAAACATGCTCAATGGGTGACATGTCTGGTGAGTATGTAGGCCATGGAAGAACTGGGGTCTGTGGTTGTGAGGCTGGTTGGACGTACTGCCAAATTCTCTAAAATGACTTGAGGCGGCTTATGGTAGAGAAATGAACATTCAATTCTCTGGCAACAGCTCTGGTGGACATTCCTGCAGTCAGCATGCCAATTGCACGCTCCCTCAAAACTTGAGACATCTGTGGCATTGTGTTGTGCGAAAAAACTGCACATTTTAGAGTGGCCTCTATGTATGCGCCGTACCACAGAGTCTACCAGCCTCTGGAATTCTGCAGGAGGGATGCGGCACCATTCTTCCACAAAAAAGTCAGTCAACTCACGCCTGGTTGATGGAGGTGGAAAACATTGTCTCAGGCGTCATTCCAGAATATCCTATAAATGCTCGATTGGGTTCAGATCTGGTGACTGAGAAGGCCATGACATATGGATAACATCAGTGTCATGCTCATCAAACCAGTGGGCGACCACACATGCTCTGTGGATGGGGGCATTGTCATCCTTGGACTTGCAACTGTGCATTGCCAGATGTGATGAGCGGTTTGTGCAATGTAAACCGGCTATTGTATCCCACTCTGTGGAGTTCTCGGCGGACCGTTTCTGATGAAACTAGCTGCTCGCACCCCAGGTTGAAATTTGAGGTTAAATGATCTGCAGTTGCTTGCCTGTTTTGCCTTGCACTTCGAATTAATGCACAGATATCACAATCCTGGAGTATGCATTTCCACCCACTGTTGCCCTTTGCTGATGACGTCTTTCCCTCGGAGTTCCATGCTGACATCATCATAGACACCGCTGCTCAGCAAGTTGAGCTGTCTTGGTCACTGAAGCTCCTGCCAAACGCGCCCCAACAATCACCCCTCTTTCAAAGTCACCGAGGTCTCCTCTTGCAGCCATGCAAGCCATAATTATAGGCAACCAGGACTATCCAGCATTTTTATACATGACCATAAGCATGCTGGGATGTTATTTACTTAATTAACGCATGAGCCACACCTGTGTGGAAGCCATTGCTTTCAACATACTTGGTATCCCTTATTTACCCAGGTGTTTCCATTTTGTTTTGTCCACTATCTGTGTATATATACACACACACACTGAGTGTACAAAACATTAGGAACACCTTCCTAATATTGAGTTGCACCCCCTTTTGCCCTCAGAACAGCCTCAATTCGTCAGGGCATGGACTCTGCAAGGTGTCGAAATCGTTCCATAGGGATGCTGGCCCATGTTGACTCCAATGCTTCCCACAGTTGTGTCAAGTTGGCTGGTAGTGGATCTCTACTCCGAATAGCTTGTTCCATCTCATCCCACAGATGCTCAATTGGATTGAGATCTGGTTACTGGGCAGGTCACTGCAGTAAGCTGAATTCACTGTCATGTTCGTGGAACCATTCCTGGACAATCCTAGCCAAATGGATACACTGCTGCCATGAAGAGATGCACTTGATTGGCAATGATGTTCAGATATCCTGTGGCACTCAAACATTGCTCCACTTTTACTCATGTGGTTTTCTCCATACCCTAGTCCTCTCATCAACGTGAAACAGCAGGAACCGGGATTCATCACACCAGGCAATGTTTTTCCAATCCTCCAGTGTCCAGGGTTTTCGTTCCTTAGCCCACTACAACCGCAGTTTGTGTTTTGCTAAAAGAAGTGGATCTCTGTTAGGTCATTGGCTGCCATACCCCATTTGTGTCAAGGTACGATGAGTTGTGCATTTTTTTATGGGTCTTTCGGTACCAATGTTGTACTGGACTGTCAGTTGACTAACTGTAGCCCGTCTGTTGCTCTGCACAATTTGTGTCAGCCTCCTTTGGCCTCTTTCATCAGTGAGCCGTTTTCGACCACTGGCCTGCCGTTGGCTGGATGTCCTTTGAGTGGTGGACCATCCTTGATACACACAGGAAACTGTTGAGCGTGAAAAAAACCAGCAGCGTTGCAGTTCTTGACACATTCAAACCAGCGTGCCTGGCACCTACTACCATACCTTGTTCAAAGGCACTTAAATCTTTTTTATCTTGCCCATTTACCCTCTGAATGGCACAATACACAATCCATGTCTAAATTGTGTCAAGGCTTACAAATCCTTCTTTAACCTGTATCCCCTTTATCTACACTGATTGAAGTGGATTTAACAGGTTACATCAATAAGGGATCATAGCTTTCACCTGGATTCACCTCATCAGTCTATTTCATGGAAAGAGCAGGTGTTCCTAATGTTTTGTACACTCAGTGTGTGTGTGTGTGTGTGTGTGTGTGTGTGTGTGTGTGTGTGTGTGTGTGTGCATATATAATTTCTAGCAAACATGTACTTATTTTAAAACAGACATCTGGTGCTACAGACAAGTCCCAGTTTGCTTGCCTTGTCTGGAAGCCTGTTACTGCTTTACTTCATTGGTCATTCCACCCCAGCAATGTCTCTGAGGTCAAAGCATCGTCAGGCAACAGGGGAAGCAGCAGATTGGTTTTTGATGGGTAAAAAGGCAGTGAAGTGAAAGACAGTCTAAAAGCATGGCTTGCAAACAGAGATTTATTTACCCAGAGTATGATTAGATATCAGGATTTAAAATGAAAACACATGTCTACTAAAACATGCAGTTCTTTCAAAACTGCACATTTGAGACCTATATGAATGTGCAAGGTGGAAAACCGTTGCTAGCTACAATTACTTTAAAAAGAAACTTTTATTTTTCTTATTTGAGCAGCATTCCAAAATATAAAAAGTGTTCAGAGTTGATACAATACAAAATCCAATCAGCGGTGATTCCAGTTTCAAATAAAAATCAATGAAGAGTAAATGGTCAAATACACCAAGACATTAAATTCAATACATTTTTTTACCAAGTTACTGTATATGTATACAATCCAAAATGCACTGCTGAAAAATAAATATTGCAGCTGCCACATGACAGGCTGTCGATTAACCAAGCAAAGTAAGTGATCATGCAGTCAAATAGATGTTAGCTTTGAACAATGCCATAGATTCCCCTTAGGTAATGGTCCATCAGTTACTTTGCCGGGTTAATCACATTGAGGTCTGGGCTATTATCCAAACACCACAAGTTATCCTGGAGCTATTGCAACATCTCTTTCAACGAAAGTGAAATAAAACTGATGCAAAGAACACTGACACGGCGCATTTCACCAAATTATAAAAGACAGCTATGACTGTTAATATGCAAGAAAATCTACAATATAAATGATTGCACAGATAGAACAATTATATATGCACAGACTAATAAACTAGCTGGTCAGTATCATACAAACCCCCTGTCAGGACTGTAAATGCAACATTGAAGCTGTTCCAGATTATCATATTGTGTTGATCCATTAAACCTACATCAGCAGTATAACCCTTAAAAAGTGTATACTCATCTGCAGATTATGATCCTCTCAACAAACTTGTCTTTTACCAAAAGAACATAAGTTTCCATAAAGATTTTCCCACTGTGATTTGCCTGTAAATGGTGTCGGACCCATCACATGATGTAAAGGACCAAGAGGTCCACTGGTATACAATACACACTGTGAACCAATAGGGTTTATACAGGTAAACCATACATGGTCTGCATGGAAAACACACACACATAGCCACAGCAGTCCCATTGACTGGCTTATAACTTAACGCAGTATGAAGGTTCACTACACTGGATGCCTACCGGATTGATCTTGGTTATT
Organism: Polyodon spathula; assembly: GCF_017654505.1. Classification (NCBI taxonomy): domain Eukaryota; kingdom Metazoa; phylum Chordata; class Actinopteri; order Acipenseriformes; family Polyodontidae; genus Polyodon; species Polyodon spathula. Next base: position 21,684,599 of record NC_054552.1, on the reverse strand, counting down.
TCTGCGAGCTTCGCCTCCTCCTCCTGCACTTTCAACTGCAGCCAATAGAATCGGAACTCTGTCTGGAGGGAAAAGGACAAAAAAAAAAAAGACATTTAAGGAGGGCCCAGAATAAACACTGAAGACTATCTATAAAACCACATGCTTAGACACCGTGCTGAACTTTTCATAACGCAGTCCAAACTGATTTCTGAGGTTTTTTTTTCACATATTCTGAGAGAAAAGTATTTAATAAATCTTAGAACAAAAAAAGGGACCATTTTTTTCACCTCATTGCCCCTGCTTAGAATCCTGTTACGTTTGCTCTGTGTGTGTGTGTGTTTGTATATATATATATATATATATATATATATATATATATATATATATATATATATAAAATTGAAATCAATATTTTTCTTTTTTGACTGGTACATGAAAGTTTTCAGTCCACACTCAAGACCTGGGACTGAAGTTAGAGATAACTAAATGACAAACATATATTTCTCATAGTTCTGTTTTTACACCATCTGCTGGATAGCTGTTGCTATTACAGCAATATCGGCCAATATTTTACCAGCACTTCATTTTCACATTGTTCATGATGCTGACAGCCCCCCAGCTGCCTGTTTAGGTTCTCTGGATTGCAGGCATCCATCAAGCCCACCACACTCCCCAGGTATTGCTCAATCAGAGGGCTGAACAGAAGTATCTAACCCCACTGCACAAAGGGATTTGAATTGCCCATACCTGGCAGTCATACACAGGGTGTCCTCTCCAGCACATGACATCTAAGACATAGTACGTCCTGTCCACTTCACTGAAGATACAGTCCAGGATGGTGTAATCTAAAGACAGAGCCAGGGGAAACTTCTGTGTTCAATGACTTCATTCAACAAACAACTTCAAAACAACTTCATGCCGTGGCTCCTCAAAGCACATAATAACCCTTTCATGCACTATTAATAGACCAAGACACTTAGTTTTGTGCCAGTGACCTTTCCTTCCTGAGACAAGGTCATGAATGAAAGTGTTACAGAACACCCTGCAAAGTTTACAAGAAACCAATTTCGTTATCATTCTTATGTCCTGTGTTGTCCATATTGAATCATCATATTTTTTAATCACACTGCTAACGCTTTTACATTTTTTTGTCACACATCATAAATCATGAACTACATACAGTGGGGTGTTATGAAACATAAATCTTTCTCCTGGCGAATGTTCCCAGTAAATGTTGAAAACAATAATTCCCTTGTTGATTTACCTATGATGTGTGAATTAATAATAAATTCAAAACTATTGGGAATATGTTGAAAACTGCTGTGATATGGACAATAAGGAATTCTGCAACATGATTTGTCAAACTGAACAACTTTTCATGAATTCTGTTGTATTTTTTCATGAACTCTTTTCTGACTCTAGGATGTTGTATTGATACAGATCACTATTGCAAACAAGAAACTCAAAATAATATTGATTATTAATATTAATATGTAATATTTGTAGCTTTGAGAAAGTCTGACAGGAATACAAAGTTCACAATAAAAAAAGCACTTCAACTTTCTGGGCTTAATTTAGAAGCAAGACCAAAAGGGTAATTTTCTGAGAGGAATAAAACTAGGAACTGTATAAAACAAGAATTTGCTTGCAGTTAAATTACTGTTAGCAGTAGTGGTCAGGTCTTTATAATGTGTCTGTATATAACCCTACATACAAAGTCTATATGAGCATAAAGTATGCCGACTCACAGCCAGGCAGCCCCTTGTGTTTCTCAGACCTGTGGACGCACGTACCTTTTCCCATGGCAGAGTTGCGCCTGTTTCCACCTGGCAACAGGGAAGGGAAGCGGTTCACACAGTAGCCACTTTTCGTATAGACTGCAGTCGAACCCTAAAATTCAAAAAAATAAAATCATGACAATAAAAAGAACACAGTTCTCCAGCTGTCATTTCTAGTCAGTGACCTGAGAGTTCAGAGTGAAGAGCCATACAATTACAGTGGGGCACAGTTTCCAGGACATTATCCTTCCAAGTCAAGTCGTGCATACAAAACTAGAGCCATCAGTATGATGAGAAACTAGATTACCATGACTGTGTGATATATGTATATACCTGTACGACAGACCTGTCCTCCATATACAGCTCTGGAAAAATTAAGAGACCACTGCAAAATTATCAGTTTCTCTGGTTTTACTATTTATAGGTATGTGTTTGGGTAAAATGAACATTTTTGTTTTATTCTATAAACTACTGACAACATTTCTCCCAAATTCCAAATACAATATTGTCATTTAGAGCATTTATTTGCAGAAAATGACAACTGGGCAAAATAACAAAAAAGATGCAGTGCTGTCAGACCTCGAATAATGCAAAGAAAATAAGTTCATATTCATTTTTAAACAACACAATACTAATGTTTTAACTTAGGAAGAGTTCAGAAATCAATATTTGGTGGAATAACCCTGATTTTCAAGCACAGCTTTCATGTGTCTTGGCATGCTCTCCACCAGTCTTTCACATTGATGTTGGGTGACTTTATGCCACTTTTGGCGCAAAAATTCAAGCAGCTCTGCTTTGTTTGATGGCTAGTGACCATCCGCCTTCCTCTTGATCACATTCCAGAGGTTTTCAATGGGGTTCAGGTTTGGAGATTGGGCTGGCCATGACCGGGTCTTGATCTGGTGGTCCTCTATCCACACCTTGATTGACCTGGCTGTGTGGCATGGAGCATTGTCCTGCTGGAAAAACCAATCCTCAGAGTTGGGGAACACTGTCAGAGCAGAAGGAAGCAAGTTTTCTTCCAGGACAACCTTGTGCAGTGGTCTCTTAATTCTTTCCAGAGCTGTATATATTGTTTTATTCTAAGACTAACACAATGTTTCATGATCATTTCTTGGATTGATATTCTCCAGTTTAATTGTTCTGTTTCATCAATCACATTTATAAACGAGAGGAGGCCATTCAGCCCATCTAAGCCTGTCCGCTTCCTCATAGCTGATTGATCCAGAACTTTGTCAAGCTAGGTCTTAAAAGACCCAAGTGAATCTGCCTCACCAACATGACTAGGTAGCCCATTCTATACACTCACTGTGTGAAATGTAGTTGTTGCAAAGTGAAAGTAATATATAAAAATATCATTAATGGCTTCTGAAATAGGGCTGTAGGTTAAAATAAATCTTGCCAATATTAGAGGGTTAATATTTATTAGACAAAAAGGTGAGAGAACCATAGAAGACACATGTGAAGATACTATCTCAAAGAGTGTGGTCTGTTTCATTGATATGGCTGGGTATTAAAACATTTAAATGGTACAATATCAAGAAGACATCTTAATAACTCCACTAACAACCAGAGAACAGTAGCTTTGACAGTGAAATGATAAAGCAGGTAGCCAGAGTGACGAGGAGAGGAGAGAATGGGATGGGTCTTACCTTGGAAGCCACGATAAGAGACCTCTTCCCAACAGGACAGACCACCATTAGCCACTCAGTGGCCAGGTCCGAGGGGATGTCCACCAACCACTCCGACAGCATCAGCTGAGAGGAGACAGCAGCCGTCAGTAGAAAGACACATTCTTTATACAAAATGGTAAATCACACCAATAAGAATTATGCTCGTAGATCTATTAATAGCCAGTTTAAACAGCAAAATTATTCTGCAAGAATAATAGTTCATTGTTTTATTTAAACTTGGCCATGGTGGTAATCAGACATTGATTTTCTACATAAGCTACACATTTTAAATTTCATTTCCTAGTTCACCTCAATCTCTACAAGCAGGAAGAGTTTCTTTAACCCCTGCCAGGTACAATACTGCATGTTTTACTTCTTCAACACGGAGAACAAGATTTTTACTTTGACTGCTTACTCAGACAGTACAAAACAGTTTTCCATGTGGTGTTAGCATCTAAACTGTAGGGTCTCATTGATGTGGCCTTAGATTAAAACAACGTGTGAATCGTTTAATGTTTAATAGACAACAGTGGTTACGGGATCATAGAAAATAGTTTTGTACCAAACACTAAATTAACTCAAAAGGCAGGTTACACAAACACAAGTTAGCACTCAGTAGCGACTGCTGCTAATCCAGGTCAGTAAATACAAAATGTTTCTGTCTCTATACCCCCGAAACATCACAGGACCTCTGAAGTACAGCGTTGAGTTGCCCCTCACAGCGCTGCTTAATTAAATGTGGCAGCCTCTGTTGTCCCACATGCACATTTCTAATTAGACTGGCATGGTGGGTGAAAGTATTTTGAGACTGACCTGATTGGCATAGTGTTTTGGCAGTTTCTTCTTCTCCCCAAACTCCATTCCCTCTTCTTCTGCCTCCTCTTCCTCCCCCTGCTCTTCATCGCTGTCTGCTCCTGTCCAGTCACCATCGGCCAGCTGTCTGGCGTGGTTTACATAATTCAGCCTTTTCCTAAAAAACAAAAAACAAAGAAATGTCCTTATACAAACCTAGATTTATATATTGAGTCTGGGAAATCTGTGGGAAAACTCCTCACATATAAACGTTTTGGCAGAAGCCTTCATTATTATTACAATGATTTTGTGCAGAGGTTCTATTTCTATGCAATCGCAATGTTGAACGATTGAACGTTGAGCCCCATTTGTTATATAGGTCTCAAATAACCAATTTTGAAATATGCAAGTTACAGCAAAAAAAAAAAGAAAAAGATCTGCTTTTAATGTGTGTATGTGCCATGTTTTGTTATTCATTGAGACCAAAAACCAACCCCAATGACATTATCCTTTGGTGTGATGCTTAGTTAGGGTATTTGCAGGTTCTAACAGAACAACTACAACTACCTTATTTAGTGTAAATCATTTTGTTTTCAATTTGACTCTGGTGAGGTAAACGTATCTGTCATAATACTTTGCAGCAGGTATTAGGGCCTCACCTGCCCCTGTAATAGAGTCCTAGTCCTTATTAAGTGCTAGGTCCTAACAGCTTCTTTACACGATTTCAAAGCATGGTGTCAGGATACATTCGCCTCACTCAAAAAAAAAAAAAAAAGCCTGTTAGTTTTAAAGCCTTGGCTATTGCCCGTTATGAAGCCATGCAAATGTGATGTTTGCGCAATCATACACACTGCTGTGCAAAAGTCTCAGACATGTTGCATTTTTCTACTCTGATGCATTATGAGCATCAACAATTTACACCTGTGCCTTCTGCCAGTTCTGTTGTCTATTCAACGCTTGTCTTCTTTCTATTCCTTAAGGCTATTATCTTCAAGTATTGCTCATCCTTGTTAGACAGCTTTTTGGGTCTTGCAGTCCTGGGTTTGTCTATTACAGATGATAGTTCTCTGTACTTGCTGATTATGCTTCAGATACCACACCTTGAAAATCGAGTGATGCGAGCTATTTCACTCAATTATTTTCCTTCTTTATGCAAGTCAAGGTTGTTATAATAGTAGAAAACACTGGTGGAGGCTTTGAGTAAATTGTTAATGCTCATAATGCATCAGAGTAGAAAAATGCAAAATGTCTAAGACTTTTGCACAGCAGTGTATATAATATATATAAAGATAGGGATTCCAGAAAGCATCAAGCTGTGATGGTCCTGCCATCCAGCAATACTGGCAAATTGGCAAATCTCTGTGGCATGTTGAGAGCAATATTGTACAAATATTGCACAGTACTCACAATTTCTGCAGCTCCAGGAACCTGCGGCGTCGCTCGCTCTGCTCCAGCACACTGTATTTGGACTTGTACTGCGCAAGGCGAGGGTGGGGTGCCGACGTGCTGTTGGGCTCCTGAGAGACCGAGAAGCTGGCCGAGAGGGCCTCGCTGAGTTCGTCCATTGCGTTGCCTGAAGGCACAACTTTTATTTATTAATTTAAAGATCACTGAAAAAACTATTGGTTATATAGTAGTCTCCTCAAGACCAGCTGGTTATATAATGTCAACAAATACACCTACGTGACGTTATATTATGCCAAATATTAGTTTGTTATTTGTCCTGCAATTAAAAAACAAAAATAATAATACAAAATAACAAACTTTTTTTGAAAAAAAAAAAAAAATCTGCTGTTTAGGTCTGTTCTGAACCCGTTTTATACAAGGACTATTACACATTTGGTAAAATAAGCACAAGTTTTCACAACTTTTACTTACAATCAAACTGTAGGTTTATAGGACTACTTTGGGAAACTGGAGTAGGGACACTGCACATAAAAATACTATACCATCCAAAAAACATTAACGGTAGTTTGCATTAGAAGTACCAATAATTAGCAAGAAAATACACACAGCACTGCATAAAAATAAAATGCAGTCTGGGGGCAGGACATACAACATGTTGGGAAAATTACAAAACTAATGGTGTTTTTATAATGGGATCTGCCATAGAGAGGGGGGTGGTCTCTTATCATACCCACATCTCCACGACCCCTTTGGCAAGGAACTCAGGAGCACTCTCTTCATGTGCACAAGACTCTCAGTTAAAGTATAATCACTGGCCATGATACCCCAAAGGTGTTTTATAAAGGGATTTCCCACAGATATTTTTCAGGATGCTATATCTCAGGTTCAGGGAATCCCCAAGACTTGAAAATCGGTACGGGGTCCACCTCGGGCCCTTGTTGATCCCTCCAAGCGACGTGTCCTCAGCTGGAAAGGACCCCAATTTAGACTTTTTTGTCAACCTGGAGCTCAAAAGCTATTGGAAATCCAACCTTGACACGCCATCATGCTATAAATGTGAAAATTTGTTGAAAATGTAGCATTTGAAAATGGGTGACTCCCTGTGAAAGAGGGCCCCCAGACATGACTCTAGGAAGTTCAAAAGTTCAAAACAGGCTCTAGGCCCCGGGGTCATGGAGATATGAACCACGGGAAAGGTTGTTTTTGGATATTTTTGACGGGACATATCTCAGGTTCTGTGGGGGTTAGGAACCTTTTTTTGTGGCGGGGCCCCACGGGGCCCTTGCACAAGGAGTGCCATTTTCTCCAGTCTAGGTGCCAGGACGTTTTAGGAGGTGGTTCGAGGCGCTCTCCTGTGTCTATATCACTTTGAATGGTGGTTCTATGTGCTCGGGTACGAGAGATATGCCTGGAAAAGTGTTTTTCAACCCAGCCATAGCCATGAATGAGGCTAAACATCCTGAAAATATTTTTTGCAAAGGACTGCTAGAAAACTGAGCATATTACATTTAGGCTGATCCCAAGTCTAGAACTCTTCGAATGGTGGTTGTACATGCTCTGGTTCGAGATATATGACTGAAAATGTGTTTTTTAACACTGCCATAGACATGAATGGGGCTGAACAGACAAAATTATTTTTTGCAAAGAATTGCTACGAAACTGGACATGTTACATTCAGGCTGGTCCCAAGTCTAGAACCATTTGAATGGTGTTCCAGAAATATGCACTAAAAGTGACGGTTCTAAGCATAAGGTCATAGCGTGATTTGTGCCACCTAAGGACAGGTGCTTCTGGATTCATTATCTGCAAGTACTAAAGGTGCTCTGAGGCAAATTTTCAGCCTCCTAGTGCACGTGTTTGTTATTTAATTAAGTAATTTAGGACACAGTTGGCACAAAAAGCAGGAGGGACACCGGCCCTCAACGACCAGGATTGGAGACCCCTGCTAGCAGATTCATTGCTGCATATCACCAGATTTATATTGCACCCTTTTTAATTAAAACACCTAATGAATCTCTTCACTGTTTCTTGCTAATTCTGCATTTGTTATGTGCTTCTCCAGGCAGAATGTGTTTTATGAAACAAGCTGTGTGTAGTGTAGTGACTGTATCTTCTTTACAGCGAGTGTAAAGCAATGTTTTGTTGAAGAAATGTATATCTAGGTGTGTGTGTGTGTGAGCGTGTGCAAGGGCTGCATGGTGGTGTTCGTTGTAATAAGAAATACTTTTTTTCTACATTTATTTGTTTTTTTATATATAAAAAAAAAAAAGTTTTCTGGGGAGAGTAAAAAATACATTAACTTTGATTCATGTACTATGGGTTACTCTTAAATTAATTCACGATCCAGTTTATGGTAAACTGTGCATTCATGACTTAGAAACTCGGCTGTCAGCTGAGTCCCAAAAATTGGGCTAAACTCGAAAATGCAAAGCGGCCCAGAATTTGGGACGTTATGTAAAAAGTAAAAAGGCCCAGAATTTGAGACGTTATCTGCAAACCAAATCGGCCCTGAATTTGAGACGTTATCTGCAAACCAAATCGGCCCAGAATTTGTGACATTATCTGAAAAGCAAAGCGGCCCAGAATTTGGACGTAAATGAAAACAGGGGAAGTCTATGTAAAACTGTCATTACATTAGAGATAAACTAATGTAACCTGTAACAAAACGGCAACAGCGTACATATTTGATATTAAAATATATCGCGCAAACTATTAAAGATATACTGTATGCTATCGAAAGAAAAAAGTACCCCACCACAGAAAGCCAATTCTTACATGCGTGCATAACATGATAATTCATATAAATAAATAACCTATAGTGTGTTATATTAGTACAGCAAAATACCACATTATATTTGAACTGAAAGGTTGTGGAAAGAAGATCTCTCTTTCTCTCGCTCTCTCATCACAACGTTAAAAATGCCTGCAAGTTTTCCCACTCATGTGACGACATATTCGCGTGACAGACATGGACCAATCAAAACGCGAGACTGTTCCATCCCAAAAACCGGGACTGTGTCATACCTCCTGTAATTACTATAATTAGTACAGTAAATACTGGAATAGTAAAACTATAGTTACCGCAAAAATACAATGGTAAGTTATTGTGATAAAACTATAGTAAATGCACAACAATTTTACTATGGTATTTTCTTCCCTGAGCCGGCCCTGTAAGGCGAGTACAAATTTGTATATAGCCCTTTGGTAAAAACCTGCTCTAAACTTTATGTCCTCGGCTTCTGTTCAGGAATACATCACGACCCTATTCTGTCGTCTTCACTGTGACGCAGGAGGCAGGTTTCTGTGCAGAACATCTAAAACCCAATAAAAACACATTACCTTCTTTACCCTCATGCGTTTATGAATCAGCTGACCTGACTGACTCCTATTGCTGCATATTATTATTATGCATCTAATATTAAAACTTCTAAAATTCGTATACGTTTAGAAAACGTAAGCACTGTCAAAAAGAGTCTAGATTAATGTATTTCTTCCATGTCTTTTGGAATAACTCATCATCAAACATCATACACAAATTCGTGTATCATACATAAATAAGAAATAATACAAAACAGTATTTGACATACACAAAAAATACTTACCGCTTTTTGAAAACTTCACGGATAAGTACTCCAGTGTTGCCGCAACTTTTCGCTGGAATAACTGGATTTACCCAGAGTTCATACACACGCACGGACAAGCAATCTGTATAGAACGGCAATTATTTTTCGTTGACAGTTTATTATTTCCCTCTCTATAATTTGATATGCTATAGTTACTTTATTATATATAATAGTACATTTTTCATACCAATAACTGTTTGTCAGACTGTTTTTTTTTTTTTTTTTTTTTTTTTTTAAACCTTGAAACACGACTTCCTGTTATGCATCGCAGTGAATTTCGGGAGTTGTAGTTTTTAAAAATGAGCTTTTATTTCTTTCTTTTTTTTTTTCATTTTGTCTGCTTCACAGAAAGTTAGCAAGTAAAACAACTACATGTCTTCCGATTTTTTGGCCATTTGTGTGCATGTTATACTTTTTATCCATACAATTTCTCACTTTTACTGCCTTTCTCTTATTCACAGATGTAAAAAAGGGTTTTATTCTTCTGACGTTATGCGTTCTGTGTCTGTCCAGAAACACAGCAATGGTCAAACCCCTAACATTTGAAATAGCTGCCTGTGGAGATACCAGATTTTCCTAAATGTCCTGTCCTATAGTTCAGGTTCCACAGTGTGCCTCAAGGAATGAACATATATTCCTTTTCGCATTTCAGCCTCCGAGGGGCAGTAGAGAACTTCATTATTTTTTTAAAGAAAGAAAAAAAAAATCCTCAAACTTTCCCTGACAGTCCTTGTCAGTACGTCATGGAAATAGTTACACTGTTAAACAGCCGAGACTGAAGAATAGTTAAAATAAATAATTAATTATACAAACAAACAGACCGGGCGACACGCTGTGCGGCTTGAGGAAAGCGGTGGATGGATACGGTTAGGAACTAACATTAAGGATTGTTTTATTTTATTTATTTATTTATTAAACAGAAAATATGGTGCAAGTTTACAAAGTAATGTCAATCAAACCCACAATGCACTTGGAATATTCATTACTCATCCCTTTTTAGAAAAAAAAAAAATAAATGCCGTGCTTATTTCTCAGGGCAGGTCGCCTTTGTCCTGGAGCGAAATGTTGAAATAATGATTTCATTTGTGTTTTCCTTTCTGTAACCGAGCTGGAGATCAATCGCCCGCTTTTCTTTTGGATTATTACGTTTTAACCAGAAACAAAATATACGGATCTGCAACATTCTGAAAGAAACAACTGTTAAGACTTCACTGGCCGGTTCGTCCTTTTGGAGGAGGGACGCTGGGAACGGACTTGATGATAAGGGATCAATAACTGGAGATTTTAGCAGCTGCTGCTGTTGTTGACTTGCAAGGGCAAAGGGCGGTACAAGCAGAAAGGAACGTTTATCGAGAGGTCAGGGTTAGTGTTCATAAGCGCAACTATAAACTTTTGTATTTATTTCAAGTAGATTGTTGTTGTTGTTGTTGTTTTCGTGTGTTTGACAATAGAAGATCTAATCACGTTTGATTGCTTTATATATATATATATATAACAGAAATTATATATATATATATATATATATAATATATATATATATATATATATATATGTGTGTGTGTGTGTGTGTGTGTGTTATTATTATTAATTGATTAAATGAATACGCGATCAAAATAGTATACCATTTTCCGTGTGAATGTTTTACGATTTGTTTTCAAAACTACTTGGTATACGTGGCTGTCGGTATTTTAAAGGCCATGGGTTAGACAGGCTGTTTATTTAGAGTATTGAGAAATTGGTTTACGCGGTGGTTCCATGTTGACAGTTGCACGTTAGTGATAAATGACAGAGGAGTTAACTTTTTGTTTTGCGTACGTTTGCACTAAAGCTTTGTATTCTTTTATTATAGAAGTCCCGTTTACAAAACGTAAGTTTCAACACAACCTAATTACTTCCATGAGTTTTTACAAGCTGTGGACGTATATTTGACACTTGGAGCCTAGTTACTGCAATCTTATGATTCCCTTATTCCAAAAATTGTTATTTTTCAACCTAAGTGAACTACCAGCTTTTGACAAATACATACCTGTGCAATAGTTTTGTATCGAAGAGAATCTCTCCGTTTTCACTAATTGATTTAATTTGCACTGGATCAATAATTTAATTTGTGGACTAATATTGAAACTGGACACAAAATAAATGCATTTTAAAACAGCCGTGATTAATGCCTACGTCACTTTGTGGCGTGCCTAACAAACACAGACTTGCTTGGGATTTAAATTGTCGGTGGAAGGCGGATAGTGTGCGCCAGCTCCAAATTCTGATGATGCAATTGTTATTAGTGACGCTGGATTTTTAGAAAACAACAATGCTGTGAACTCCAATACTACTAGATGCAGTAATGCTATGAACTGTTGCAAGAAATATATTGAAATTATATATATATATATATATATATATATATATATATATATAATATTACCAAAATATTACCAGACCTTATTTAAATAAGTACATAACGATGTCGTTGAAAGCCAAGGCACTTTACAGCTTCCAGAGTGAAAATAAAGAAGAGATCAATATTCAGGAAAACGAGGAGCTACTAATTTTTGACGACACTTCTTTAGATGGATGGCTACAGGGCCAAAACAGCAGAGGTGAGAGAGGTCTGTTTCCAGCCTCTTACGTGGAAGTAATCAGACCCCGGTCTAACTCCAGCCTTACAGACAACTTTGTGAGCCCAGCTGGTTCTCCTGGCAATGGCTCCTTCTTTTACACCCCAGACCCTTCACACACACCCTCCAACCACCACGGGAGCTATGACGATGATGATGATGATGACTGGGACGATTGGGATGACAGTTCCACTGTGGTGGAAGAGTCTCGACGAGGTGGGAGTGCTAATGGACATGCCCACCCCTACCAGACCCCCCACGACAATGTACAGTACAGACCCAAGCTGCCCTTGGAGCGCCAAGACAGCATGTCCAGCGCTAAAAGGAGCAGTATGGTGGGCAGGAACCTGAACCGCTTCTCTAGCTTTGTGCGCTCCGGGGTGGAGGCGTTTGTGCTGGGAGACGTGCCCATGATGTCCAAGATCTCCGAGACATATGCCATTGAGATGGGCACCAGGGGACCCCAGTGGAGTGCCAACCCAAGGCCCTTTGTCTGCTACATCGAGGAGCCGATCAAGCAGACCAAATTCAAGGGCATCAAGACCTACATCTCCTACCGGGTGTCCCCCAGCCACACAGGCAGCCCTGTCTACCGCCGCTACAAGCACTTCGACTGGCTCTACAACCGGCTGCTGCACAAGTTCACCGTCATCTCAGTACCCCACCTGCCAGAGAAGCAGGCCACTGGCCGATTCGAGGAGGACTTCATCGAGAAGCGCAAAAGGAGGCTGATCCTCTGGATGGACCACATGACCAGCCACCCTGTTCTCTCCCAGTATGAGGGCTTCGAACACTTCCTCATGTGTGCCGATGACAAGCAGTGGAAGCTGGGCAAGCGGCGGGCAGAGAAGGACGAGATGGTGGGCGCCAGCTTTCTGCTCACCTTCCAGATCCCCAGTGAACACCAGGACCTGCAGGATGTGGAGGACCGGGTTGACACCTTCAAGGCCTTCACTAAGAAGATGGACGACAGCGTGTTGCAGCTCACAAACGTGACCACCGAGCTGGTACGCAAGCACGTGGGAGGCTTCCGCAAGGAGTTCCAGAAGCTGGGCAGCGCATTCCAGTCAGTCAGCCAGGCCTTCACCCTAGACCCACCCTACAGCTTCGATGCCCTCAACAACGCCATCTCCCACACGGGGCGCACCTACGAGACCATCGGGGAGATGTTCGCAGAGCAGCCCAAGGAGGACCTCTATCACATGCTTGACAAACTCTCCCTCTACCAGGGACTGCTCTCCAACTTCCCAGACATCATCCACCTCCAGAAAGGTAATACTTGTTTTTAACAAGCGAAGGCTAGTTGTTACCAATCCTGGTCCACTCTTTGGGGATGATTTACAGTCCAGGTTTTTGTTTCAACCAGTTTAAATGTTTAAACCTTACCCTGTTTAAATTTAAGTTTAGTCATACTCTTGCATGAATCCCTTTAGCCACATACTGTTTATTGTGTGTGAGTCAATGCAGATTTTAAACAAATATTTATTTTTTTGTTGAAATAAAATTCTGGACTGTTTGGTGTACATGAGTATTAGAAATTCAGTCACTGCCCTTAAGTAGTTTGAGGAAGGTTTTGCTTAATAACATGCATTGCTTGTCTAAATGTAATTTCTGTTTTTATGTTTTAATTGGAAGCCCTTAGTTGTGGCATTAGGGCAACATGGATCAAGAAATGAAGTTACAGCTGATAAGCGGCTAACGAAAAACAAACTTTAGTATTTTAGTAAAACAAAACATACTAGCTTTATTGGCAAGTTGCTTTGGATTCTACAGTAATGATAGAATAGGCCAACTCTTATTTCAGTTGACCTAAAGTTTGACATAATTACCTCAGAACTGTCCTTTGACCTGAAAACGCATGCCTTGTGAACTCTGAGGTTCATTATTACAAATTAATTGTTTATTGACAGTATATTCTGTATATAGGCCTAATTATCAGGACACAACAATTGCCAGCTTAGATAACAAAGCCTGAAAGTCACATTTAATAACTGTTTTTATGCATATCAGTATTGGAATAAAGTTCACATTAACCCCAGGCTGCATTGGCCTCACACAGCGTCGGGTATCTGCCTTTATTCCTACTGATTTCGATCCCAGTGTAGCCCCACTGAGGGGCACTGTTTTATTTCCACTGGGAGTTCAAGCTTCACCATCATTAGAGCTGGGATGGGTTTGAAGAACAAGGTCGGTTGAGTTGTTCAAGTTTCACAGTGAGGCTGGGATCTAGGCTCTAAACCAGGTTTCACAGTGAGGCTAGGATCTAAACCAGGTTTCACCTTGAGGCTAGGATCTAGGATCGAAACCAGGTTTCACAGTGAGACTAGGATCTAGGATCTAAACCAGGTTTCACAGTGAGGCTAGGATCTAGGATCTAAACCAGGTTTCACCTTGAGGCTAGGATCTAGGATCTAAACCAGGTTTCACAGTGAGACTAGGATCTAGGATCTAAACCAGGTTTCACAGTGAGGCTAGGATCTAGGATCAACCAGGTTTCACAGTGAGGCTAGGATCTAAACCAGGTTTCACAGTGAAGCTAGGATCTAAACCAGGTTTCACTGTGCGGCTAGGATCTAGGATCTAAACCAGGTTTCACAGTGAGGCTAGGCTCTAAACCAGGTTTCAAGGTGAAGCTAGGCTCTAAACCAGGTTTCATTGTGCGGCTAGGATCTAAACCAGGTTTCACTGTGCGGCTAGGATCTAGGATCTAAACCAGGTTTCACAGTGAGACTAGGATCTAGGATCTAAACCACAAACTTATAAATGGAATAAGTGGAAGTCAAGGAAAGATGACCTTGTCATGGTACACAGGGTTGGTACTCAGCTGTATTCTATGATTCTCTCTTTCAAGTTTAGTTAAGACACTGACTTCATATTTGGAGGGTTATATAAACAGTGCATGTTAAATGTGTCGGTGACTTTAATCTTTGAACCAATATGACTGCCATTATGGGTTTTTCAGTATCTGCATTAACACTGCATACTCTTCTACAAAGATTCAACTGTGCAATGAGGGTGCTGTGAAAAGGAAATTGCATTTTGTAACCCAAGGGAATCCCACACCTTTAAATACCAGGTTTTTGTGGATCAGAGTAACCAGCTTCTCTTGTTCTCTGACAACCAATGAGCTTTCCACAGCTGAGTGTTGAGTGTGGTTGTCACGGAGATAGGAGCAGGCCCTCAATCACTATAGATCCTCCAGGTATGACTCTCTGCTCTCAGGTTCCATTACTTATTGTCTCAGTCTTGCATATCTGAAACACATTAGCCTGAGTGCTGTGGTGACAATCTAGTAGCTGTAAATAAATAAATGTAGTTCCCATTTCTATAAATCCCCACTTATACTTCCTGTTCAGCTTTAATTTTCAAGTAAGTCAGGTGGCTGTTCCTTTTTTTACTTCACCAATTGGACAATCGTTTTCATAAAATACAATGCATTGCAACAGTTGTTCAGGCATACAACAATATACATAATTTTTGCTTATATTATAATTAGCCAAAAACTCAACTTTAAATTAACTCAACTGTAATTTACAAGTGGATTGGGGAACATGCAATACTTTAACTGCCCTTCCTCTCACCACACACAACATTAGATGTAAGGGGATGATGTAATGCATTTGGACGACTTGAACAGAAATTCTGTTGGTGAGGTAATTATAAAGCAAATACAATGTTAAGCTATATTGCAGAAAGCTTGGTATACAAGTCTAGAGAGGTTATACAATGCCCTATTAGACCCCCATCTAGAATACTGTGTGCTGTTTTGGTCATCTCACGACAGTCATCATTGCACTTGAGAAGGAACAGAGAAGGGCAGCCAGGCTGATCCCAGGACATAATGACATGAGCTCAGTAAGAAATGGTCACGTATCGCTATAGCCACACCCCTTGGACAGTGTTTCTAGTCATCTATCAGCAACCAGGCAGTGTGGAATCACGCAACAAGGCAAACTGAATGCTGGGGTATGTAGCCTGAAGTGTAGAGTACAAATCAGAGGAGGCTATGATGAGGTTGTATATTGCATTGGTGAGAAAATACTTAAAATACTGTGTCCAATTCTGGTTTCCACAATACCAAATGGACATTGTGGCCCTGTAGAGAGGAGAAAGAAGAATTGGGGGGACTTGATTAAAGTCTTTAAAATATTAAAAAGAGTTGGCAAACTTAATCCTAACCAAGTGCAGCACTGAAACCAGTACCAGAGAACACAGTTGTGAATTAAGTGGCGATAGACTTAGGACAGAGGGAAGGGGATACTTCTTCACATAGAGAGTGGCGAGGGTATGGAACGGGTTACCCAGTCATGTTGCTTATTGGAGGCACTTCTTCACACAGAGAGTGGTGAGGGTATGGAATGGGTTACCTAGTATAGATGGGCTGAATGGCCTTGTTCGTACATCTTTTTCTTGTTTGTTATTTATTTATCAAACCCTTGCAGCAGGATTAGACACCACATCCTGATGGGCAGTGTTTGATAAATTCTTAGTGTTGGTGACCTACCTGAAAACACCCAAACTCTGGTGTGTGTTTCCATAGAAAATCCATTAGTCACCACTAAGGCATGCATTAGTAGATTTAAAAGAAAGGGGGTTAGAGCTAATGCCTGTGCAATTATGGGATTTTAGCACATCAGAGTACAACATTGTATTAGTTGTACTGTGTGGTAATTTTAGAAACTGATTCTCACATTACTGAGGAGCTTTAAGTTCATTTCTATTTTATGAAAGTAGGTCATATAGTACTAGATGTGCATTTGCTAAAATTAGTCTAGGAACTGGTGTCTGCAGTTCTTGGAAGCATTGTCAAATTTACACTAACATGTAATTCATTCACCTTCCATCCCTGCAAATCCATCTTGCGTGAGTGATGTTCCTGAAACTGTATGGAGAAGTTTATAAATGCCATACGTTTTTATATCCAGGAAACTGACTTTTAATATACTGATAACATTTTGACAGTGTTATACCAATGACGTTTTAAATGTTTACAAGCATCAAATAAATTCATTGTGTTGATTTAGTAGTGAGTTATTCATTTTCTTAAAATCCCATTTTGACAAATGAAATCATTTGGCGCTACCAACAGTTTTAGAAAGGCTATTGGTTTCTTTATTTATTTATTAAATTTTAAGTGAATTTTTTTATGACATTCTTAAATAAAGTACTTGCGATCTTATAATATAAACATATTCTCAAATATATATATACAGTGCCGTGAAAAAGTATTTTGGTTGATGTAAAACATCGATTACAATGACATCTGGAGCCAATTGCAGGTTTTGCTCTTTTTCTGTTTTATTTTACTTATGGTTGTACCATTGCTTGATTAGATATGCCGGATGTCTTCATGATAAATGCAGAATTCTTTTGGGAGGGTGGCAAGTAAAGCACAACAGCTTGAGGCTTAAAGAAAAGGACAAGAACACAATAAGCTGTTCAAGACGAAGCCTCGCCAAAAATACAACAAGGCCATATTACGTTTGCTCCTAGATAGTCACTACAGAATAGAATTCCTTGGTAATTATTTACTATGTTATAGTGTAGTTCATGCTGTGCAGTCTGTGTCATCGTAAACCTGACCTTGTTATCTCACCTGTTAGTTTCCATTCCCAAAGGCTGGTTTCAGCTGCAGGCACACCAGCTCACTCAGTGCCTCTCGCTGTATAGGATTACCTGTTTTCCAGTGTACAGCTGAGCCACGTGGAGGACGCACCGAGCCAGCCCGGCGCAGTTTAGGAGGATCCTGTTTGTTTTCCACTGTAGAGCCTGAGCCATGCAACTGACATCACTGGTAATGACCGAGTTGAGTTGCATGTAGACGATGCGAGAGGAAGAGGTGCTGTATTTTAGTTGAGAATGGTGGATCCAGAGGTTATGGTTGCATTTTTCTTCGTTTTTGATCTTAATGTATTTCTGAATACACCCGAAATACAATGAGGGGCTGATTACACAGAGAAGAATTCTTCTCGCAGCAGGCCATGTTGTTCGACACAACATAATGATCATTAACCCTGCCCTGGCCCTGCTCGGCCGTCACATTCAGAAGTGTTGTGAGTTTCATGGTTTGGTTCTCACTCAGCTCGACAAATAGCCGGTGGAAAACCACCCGTTGGGAACTAAACAGACCTGCTCCTGCTTAGGTTGTGAGTACCATTAGCAAGGTATTTCTGATAAGTTAGAGTGCACCAAATTCTGTGGAAAAAGTAATGAAGAGATCTCATGGAATTTTATTATAAAAACGGAACCAGATTTTAAGATACTGCCTTGTTGCGAGGGCCTCAGTTAACGGGAAAAGGTTTGCTTGAAGGTACCAGATTTTTGTTTCCTGATATTGTTTAAGATAAACTTGCATTTAAGTCACAAGAGGGGCCCATATTTCACACACAGGGAAATGCAGGAAAATTATTTTAACGATATTAGCCTCACACGTTAGATGGCAGTAACTTCCAAATCTCGAAGGGGCACTACGATGGCAGTGGTTCTGCAAGGTCACTGGTAGCACTAGGGTAGAAAGATTGAATAATGAAAATTCCAGGTCAGATGGGCTGCATTTGAATAAAGGCTGGCATGTGATTCGTCAACTCTGTCAGACTGAATTTTGACACAGGTTTAGACACAGGAATTGTAATCACATAATTATTACATTCATTTTACAATATATCATAACTGCATCCTCTTGTTGCAAGTCAGTTTCAGCAATGAAGACCAAAATACCAGATCTGACAGACTTTAATATTTTGTGATCGTGTTATTTTCTAGGTTGCTGAAGACCTTGGGACTGATGTTAACAATGTGCCTAGCTGTCAGAAGAGTTTGTGTTAGGCAAACAATAATCTTTGCATGGGGATGAATATATCCAGTGAGTGGTGTATTATGAAGCATTTGGGCTTTTCATGTCACAATATCTTGTGAATCATGATGAAACTTAGTGTAGGCATTCTTTAGCACAAGAGGGGACTTAATTGTCAAGTTCAAAAGACATGAAGCCAATACAGAAATTCCAGTAGATATGTTCCAAGATGAATTATAGTCAATTAGTAGGTCTCACAATCCACAAAATAAATGCAGAGCAATTGAAAACATGCGATTTATAGGAAAAGAGGAGAAAAAAAAGAGATTTGTTTCTGAGGAGAGTCCAAGGGTGGAGTGGGCTTCTGGGAATCAGAGTCCTTTTGCATGACTCACGTTTAAAACTTGGTAATAACATTTAGCCATTCCGAGTATTAGATTCTGGGGGAAATATGGGGTTGTCTGTTTATCCATACATTTTCTATATCTATGGAAAAACGGCAGTCCAGTTGGGATGAACAGCTTGTGTGATATATGGAGGTGTGTCTCTGCCTGAACATCCGTCTGTCTGTACGTACGTTACACTTACATGTATCTGGAGAATGCAAGAAATGATTCCACATACTGTAAGTCAGCCATTTTAATATACTTCACCTTGATACTAACACCTCATTTGCATACCTAATGACATCTAGGCCTTAAATAGCACAATTTCTATTCAACTGTTCATTGCCATTTCTTATTCTATACTACTTTGTTATTTACATCATGCACATTAACTTTTTCTTCATCCTTCTCTTACTCTCACTCTTAATCTTACTCTGTTAAGCAGTGAGGTTAGCAATCGTCTTCACAGAACCACATCACAAACATTTCATAGTTTTTTCTATAAGGGATGGCCAGGGGTTGATTGACAGTCAAATTCAATCACCACCTGGCCACATTCCACACTTTTCCACTTAACCAATAAAACATTTCATACTTTTCTAATTAAACAATTACACAAAGCAATTTAAACTAAATGGCTGTGCAAAGGCAGCTGCCAGCCACAAAAACACATACTTCTAAGTGTGCTGGGCCTCTGTCCTGTCACGGGGATATTTCTGACATTGTTTTTACCTGTATACGATACACAGAATCCTGTTTGCCTGGTGCAACAGACCTGATCAGCCTTCTAAATGAGATGTCTTTAACTGCACTGCTTTCTGCTCATGTACTTACAATAGAAAGTCAATAGGATATCAGTTTCATGAAGGGTGACAACTCAAAATGTCATGAAATGTGAGGTATCAGATTCATGTACTGTATTCAGGACCTCACGTATTTGCTCCGTGCAAGTATTATAGGAATTAGGTAGCACAGCAGGTTAGTTCACTCTCTGTTGCCAACATAAACAGCCTGGTCATTTTTTTAGGTATTGAACAAAAATAATTAACCTTTACCATAATGTGTATGTCATACATGAAATACCTAAGAAATGATGACAAAACATATAGGTAAGGTTTGCTGGAATTTTACACCATGTAGTTTAAACATATCAGAAAGTAAACGAAACACCCCTATCGCAAACTATATATCTGAGCTTTTCAATAGTGTTTGGGGACAGCGGTCAAAAATGGTTCTACTGCCTTAAAACAAAGTTGTCCTGTTTCATTTCCTGATCTAATCTTATGTCCTTATCTTTCTTCGTCTTAATCACTTGCCAGTGCTTTATAACTGAGGGGTCACACAGGTGGCTGATCTGCATAAGCAGCTGTCAATTTGAACTTAACAGAAGGTGAATAGCAAGAGCAAACATTGAAGACAAATCCTCAGTGATTTTCTTGTAAGACTTATTGCAACAGTAAGCTTTGTAAGGAAAATGAGAAGCAACCAACACAAGATGATGTAAATGTAAACGTCACTATATGTGACAGCTCTGTCTTCTATATTATAGCAGAGGCAGATCTGAATGCTATTTAAACAGGGTGCTAACCAAGGGTTTCAAATCCATTATTACCCTTTTTTATACTTCATTCCCCTTTGCACTACTGATAATCATAAACTTAGGAAACAGTCATAACTAATGGAAAACAATGTGCATTATGATGTATGCCAGATAGCAACAAGCTGTAGTATCTATATAATATTTGCATATCCTTCATTAATATAAAAAAATATAAATACAAAAAAATGGAATTCTTAACACAGTGAAAGGGGCACAAGTATGAGTGTTAATGAAGCTAACCTATCATGTGCACACAAAGAGCCCTATTCAGTTACAGTGAAAGCATGGTAAAGCACATTAAAAAATGAGTAAATGCACAGTATGACTATGGACAAACATGGGATGACTGCAAGATTAGCAAGCAAATGTACTGTGGTAAACATTGAAGCTTTTTTTTGCACAGTAGTCCTAGTTTATTATTGTATATTAGACTTTTTGTACTACTGCATGCTAGAGACTGCTGTAGTTTGAAACTGGTTACCTGTTGAGAAACTGAACAAGAAATTTGGCAACAAACTAATAGTCAAGAGAGTGGTGACAATAAACTAGATGATAAACTTCATGGGTACTATAAATGCATTTTTCACAACAATAAGAATGAAATTAAATTCTGAATCCTGTTCAACAACAACAAAAAAACTATAGTAACGAAAACAACTGCACCGGGGGGCAAGAACTACGTAGGTCGGTACGACCCAGAATTCTGTCAAGGAACTTTTCTTACTGACCCCCTAAAAACTGCATGTACTGTGTTGAACTCACTCATTTTCTCGATAACAGCTGCCTTGTTTTAACTAACAGAAAGCTGTGCGATGCCTGCTGGATTCTGAGCTCAGCATTCACTTTGCAGTGCTTGGTGCAGGTATCTGTTTGTCTTTCCTACTTAGATCACAAGCCTCATTTGTATTCTGCCTAAAAGGCTGGCTTTATGTTTTTGTTTGTATCAATCTTATTTTTATAACTGTATGACGTTTCAGCATTTCCCCCACTGAGATTAATTTGTGTTATTGCTAGCTAGCTTCAAAGCCTGGCCTATTTCATTCATGTATTTTCTAATGCTGACCAGAGTTATCTTCAGGTGCCGTAGTGGTTTATAGACTGTAAACACACATGTTTCAATGCAGGGATTTAAAGCAGAAACAACCAAAACAATGGACTACTAGGGGTAGAACAGAATAGTCGATAAGTAAATTGACAGTTGACCTCAGAAACAGGTAGTCGACCAACCAGACCCTTCAGTTAGCAGCAGGGCAACAACATTAAAAACCTGAGTTTAATGTGTATACTAGGAGTGAACTAGCAAGGTAAATATTTGAATTGTACTCAGCTGTTTGAATTGAAACAGAAAGTAATTGTGAAGCATGTGGTTTCAGAAGGACAGTTTAAAATATAGTGCAGAGCTAGATAAAACCGCTCACAAACGCATTATGAAATACATGATTTATCTATATTTTTTTAAGTGGCGACTAGTTGACTGTCAAATTAGTGGTTGTTCTAACCCTTGTGTTTAAAAATAAAGAGTAATTGTAGCATCTGTGAGTATAAGACCATGTGCCAAGTAAAAAAAAAAAAAAAAAAAGTCCAAACGCTTGCATTAAAGTTCACGATAGTGCAGTATTGTGAAGAGCGAGCTCAACAAAGGGCTCAGACTCAAAGGGCAAAGACCAAAGGTCCTTAGGGTTTCACAACCACCCTGAATTTAACTGAAAAGTGACTAAAACTCAACAGAGCAAATGTTGTGTAAATCTTGTGGTGGATTAAGATGTGGACAGCCAGGATTATGTAATACAACATTCCTTTCTAATTAGGTCTTATCCTTGAGGACTGCCAGGGTTGGAAAACATCTTGTTTTTTCTTGTTTTGCATCCCTGCCTTTTTCCCAGGAAGAGAGTTTTCTTGTTTTGCATCCCTGCCTTTTTCCCAGGAAGAGAGTCCATGAGCTATTGAAATCAGTTGGTCTATTACCCTGTATATAATTGATTTTGGTCTTTTTATACATACTAGAAGATAAGAATGTACAAACAGAGGATTCCATTCTGCCAATCAGTGCTCATCTAGTTCCTAAAAGCTCAAAACTAAAACTTTGTCAAGTCGGTTCTTAAAGGTTCCCAATGATTTAGCTGACAACAACATGACTAGGTAAATAATCTCAGTACTGAAGGGGTTAACTTCGCCCACGCCTAGTCCTCTGCTAGCACATAGAGATGAAAATAAGGCCACATACCAGTCCTGGGTCTCCAGTGCCTGCTCACACCCTCTCAGAGCTGTCTCCTGATGCAAATCACAGTTTGAGATAACTGTTTGTTGAGACAATTGGTACAGAATGGTTTTCGAATGAACCCAGCAGGAACTACTAACCAGATGGCATAATTATGCTAACCCACATGTAAATCAAGTGCATTCATAATTTCGCACAAATGGCTGGAATTCAACTTTTCTCATGTTTTCAGCACCTAAGAATGCATTGTATGTATCCACTGGACCTGTATTTATTTTAAAAACACTTATTAAGAGCTGTCACACATAGCCAAGTTGTAATAAAGTAGTGAAAGCAAGTTAATAGGTAAACATCGTGAAGCACAGAGAGGTATGATAAACCATATTAAAAAGGGGGTTTGTTATGGAGAAAGGACAATCAAAATGAACAGTAAACTGTAGGAATAAGTTATGAGATGAGATTGTGAATAAAAGTAGAATTACATGTACCTGTTAGTCTCATGTATGCAATATTCTGAGCTGTCACACATAGCCAAGTTGTAATAAAGTAATCTGACATGAATCGTTTCAAAGTGCACCAAATCTTAATCCAACATGCAAGAATCCCAAACTGGTCTTTTATTCCAAATCAACCCGACATGAAAAGTTTTTTAAACTGTAGGAATAAGTTATGAGATGAGATTGTAATAAAAGTAAAATTACATGTACCTGTTAGTCTCATGTATGCAATATTCTGCCTTTATTTTCTTAAGAAATTCTTTGGTTAGAAGTATTAGTCAAAAGTTCACGTGGTTAGAATTGGTTGTACGTTCTTAGGGTTTGACCAGAAAATCACAGGTGGGGCTGAAAGTGCCCAAAAATCTTAATGTAAAAACCAACAAAACCCAAAATGTCAAAAACCACGTTCGTTACCCAAGAAAGTGCACCAAATCTTAATCCAACATGCAAGAATCCCAAACTGGTCTTTTATTCCAAACCAATTTTACTTTGCTGCATGGTTGCTGAAGAAGCAAAAAAGAGTGCTTTTTGACAACCCTTATTCACTACATAGATATGCCTGCGTTACACCTTTTTTCAAATGATTAATATAGTTTCCAGCTTTGTTGCAACATAAAATGATTTTCATTTCAGTTTTGCAGCGTGCTGTTAGAGTTGACTTCACTGCGGAGGTGGTATCCTGTGCATACAGACTAGGATGTTGACAGTGTGTGTTTATATTTGATCTTTTTTACACTTTTATTTATTTTGCGGCCAAGGGCGAGGTTACTGTAATAAGCATATATCAGTTTAAAGCATGACACATTCACGTCCTCAAAAAAAAAAAAAAAAAAAATAGAACTAGAACAAAGTGAGCCAGTGATAATGTTTCTAAGATTTTTAAGCCTTGGTTATCGCTCATTTTAAAATTAAAATGTAGTTAATTTTGAAACCAAAAGTGTAAAAATAAAATACTGATTGTCTACTCTTATCCTGGTAGCTGCCTTTGTGCTACCGTTGATTCACAGCACACCACTGAAAGCATCCCCTTCTTCTTTCCCCCTCAGGTGCCTTTGCGAAGGTGAAGGAGAGCCAGCGCATGAGTGACGAAGGGAAGATGGACCAGGGGGAGGCCGATGGGGTGAAGAAGCGCTGCCGGGTTGTGGGCTTCGCCCTGCAGGCCGAGATGAACCACTTCCACGAGCGGCGAGCCGTCGACTTCAAGGAGATGATGCAGGCCTATCTGAAACAACAGATCCTGTTCTACCAGCGCATTGGGAAACAGCTGGAGAGCACCCTCAAGATGTACGACAACATTTAACCCCGTGCTAGGCCCTGCTCCCCTTCCTCTAGTCTCTGCTTTCTCTGTCCTGCGTGTCTCTTTCTCTCGCTTTAAAGCCAGGAACCTGTGTAGGAGCTACAAAGGTCACTATTCCCACAAATTGGAGATCAATTCCACTGGTCCTGTGCTGGGTTTGGAGCTGAGCTGCTGTTGAACTCCTGTTAGACCCAGATTGATGCACTCTTTGGACAGTCTGTAGTATTCGTGTCCAGTTCTGTCCAGGTTGAACCCCACTTGGACCCCCAAAACTACTAGTTCAAAAGGGATCCACTGCTGGTTAGTGCACTCCAGATAATCGCTTGTAAATAACTTCCAGCGTTTTCTTCTCTGTGAGGGTTTTACCAGTGGGGTTACTTGGATTTTGGATGTTTTAAAGTGTATTCTACTCCTAGCTGCAATGGATTAAAGTCTTTCAGAATTCAACAATGAGTGACGTCCATCTTTTTGAAAGCAGGTGGTCATCTAATCCTCCGACACTTAAAATGATTGCTTCATAAATAATGTAAATAAGGCCGCCTTTGTAAAACTCTTTGAAGAGGAAGTGTGGATGATCTAGTGGGAAGTTCTGTTTCAGGAGTAACCCTGGGCGTAATCTGTCACCATCCCACAACATGGTGGGTGGAGGACACTGCCACCTTTCAAATGACATTAATTCCACCTGCTGTCCATTGCCCCCATCCCTCACAACTCTCTACCCTGGCTGGCAGCCTTCAGGACTGGGTGACTGCAGTGGCTCAGGTGTGAGTCACTTTACCATACCAAAATGTCTAGCAGTTAACAGTGCCTGTGTGATATCGCCTTCTTGGGTATTCAGGGCGCTAGCATGCACCGTAGTAGAACAGTGTTTTGAAGGACACAGCTGAAAGCAATTCTGATCAAAGGCTAATCAACCACACTTCCAATCATCCTTTTTCAGGATACGGAATTCCAGTACCTTCTCATGTAACAATTACTCCTGGGCCAAAGATGTTTAGGGGCTTCTTTTATTCTTAACCTGAGGGTTGTATATGCACTCTTTCAAAAATATACTGCTTATTATTGAAATAAGTTACAATAAGCAGTTCTATTGGGACACAGTTATTTCATTACAAAACTGTAGTGCAAGAGTAGTATGGGCATTTTAACACTGTTGCAAACTTGATCTCCATGCATGTGTTAAAACCATCAAAGAACATTTGAACCTCATTTTAAATCCATTGAGAGGAAGGAAAAGACCTGAAAACTGTATAAGTCTCTTTGTACCTACACTATTTTAAATATTTAAACATTGGGGTTTTTAGATACCCCACTGTTTAGATCAATTGAGAAGACCCCTTTTGTATTTTTTAATTTTGCAGTACTACTGCAGAGTTGATGTGTCCAAAATATTGTGATAGTAGTCCTACAGTACATTTTGAAAGACTCTTTCACTGTAGATGAAAACAATATTTTGGCTGAAATTTCTTCCCCTGAGGATGGGATTCAGTCTTTGAATGGTGGTGCTGCTATTGTATGTGAAACTGAACTATCCTTTTTTTTTTTTTTTTAAATCCAGCAAAGCGCAACAAAATATTTTAGCAACTTTATTTCTTAGCCGTTTGCTAAACAAATGGTTTCAGATATAATACATTCATAAAATCTTTTCCAACAAAAAAATAAATAAACCACCTGGTTTTGATAAAAAAAAAAAAAAAAAAAAAAAGATTGGTTCTCTGAAAAGGGAATATTAAAATGTACATATCTGTTTCTTAAATCAAATATGGACTAATTCCTGTTCCTTTCTGTTTGAAGAGGTCAAACTAGTCACTATTTATCAAAGCTCTTTACTTCACCAGTAATGCTACAAAGCTTCCCACATGAAAAATAAATATATATATATGAAACATATGGTATTTATAATGAGAAATATTATGGAATATATTCCTATTACACATTTGTGATATATTTAGGCCATAGTTTGTTTAAAATATATCAATGTGACCAAAACAATATATTTAGGTAAACATTTTACAGCTATTTCGATTGTAATTGAGATGTACCAGATTTCATAAGGGTTGCAGTTGTGTTTGCAGAGTAAAAGGCTTTGATAAATTGGTCTTAGCTGCTGTATCATTTTACAAGTTTGCTATTACAAACTACAGTGGACCAACTGCTTATATATAGTTCAATGTATGTAACAGGTGTGCATTTACACTGTGGAGAAATCTACCAATAAAAGGCTACTACAGAGTTATACTGTTAGGGACTTTTAGATACCACTGTTAACATTGGAAAACTGTAGCTCTGCAGTGGCCATATATTCCTGTTTTTTTTTTTTTTTACTTCCCATGCC
Source organism: Polyodon spathula (assembly GCF_017654505.1). NCBI lineage: Eukaryota > Metazoa > Chordata > Actinopteri > Acipenseriformes > Polyodontidae > Polyodon > Polyodon spathula. The sequence goes on along the minus strand of NC_054552.1, from coordinate 21,657,603 downwards.
AAAGTGTATGACCTCTTCCTTCTAATTTAACCGTCTTCTTAAAGCAGCAAGACTAACAATCCTTACCACAACACACCTCTAATGAATAATTAAATAGTAAGGCAATTTAAATGACATTTTCTTAGTTGATTTACTGTCCTACTGGCTACATTTTGTATGATATAGTCTGTGTTAAGGTGCTGCTGTTCAGTTCGGACATACATACACACGTAACAAAGGCACTTTCAGCTAAAGTACATTTTATAGTGGCAAGCCCCAGCACCATGTAGTGCACAGGTGTGCATTTCCAGTGATAAAAATGGAAACCTGATGTAAACGTGCTGTTCACTGGATGCAGATGACTTCCATTTCTATAGATAAGCTGATCAAGCTTCTGTCACATATGTCTATAACTATCTGTCACAAAGACGGCCAAGTGGGCGGCGTCAGAACCAGGAAGGAATGAAATATACAAAGACGATGATGTGAAATGAAATGATGAAGACGCCTGTTGGCGCCGGTTTATTACAAAATAAAAGGTTTAAACAAACACGAAAACACAGGACACGGCACTCTACGCCAAAATAAATAGACAAACAAAGACAGACTAAACTTAACAAAACGGTGCACGGACAGACACTGACAAACACGGTGAGCAGATACTTTCTGTTGTTATTATTATTATTACTACTATACTTCTTTCCTCCGTCTCCAATCCCGTTCTCCGCTCACCGAACACCCAACCCCAGTATGTGACAACGTGCATCTATATATACTATTGTGCTGGGATTCAATTACCAATTAATTATTCACTTGAATCCCAGCACGTGAATTAATAAAGTGCAATTCCTCGTGCTCACATATTACTACATTTTACTTGCACGTGAAGTGCTGTGCAATCCTCGTGCCTAAATACACATATACATTTTTAAACACTCGTGTTACACAGACCCGTTTATATCCCGTGTACCAATGTCTATACACCAACATTTAAACACACCACACGCAACACATAACAGATAATATACACAGGGGCGGGCACTTTGTTACACTATCCTAGAATTGAAGAGCATCTTCTGAACTCAGGTTAAAGCACCTTAACACAAACATATACATTAAAACACAACACAATCATTTTAGCAAGAACCGCCCCCCACCCCCCTAGAGAGATATAAAATGTAAAGGGACTGCATAATAGCTACCTTTTAAGCTTTTCACTCTGATAGGTAGCCTGTTGTATGGAGAGAGGGTGTGATCTTCAGTTTGATATTCCAGCTACCTGCAGATAGTATATCAGTACTGTGAACAAGCTGTTAATATAATTGCTGGTTCAAATAATTCCCTGCCTGTTATTAACAAAAATAGCTTTCCAGTGGAGGAATCAAAGGAGTTGTTTTGGGTTTTAAGCATCCATGGTATACAAGCATGATTGTAAGCCATACATTACAGGTTACCGTGAACTACATCTACAGCATACAGTATCGCATGCCATCTAAAATCAAATCCAGACAAGCAGATTCTAATATATAGCTTTTATAGCTCATCATGTGTTGTCCTTACAGTATATACACCTACATTTCTGCAGGTCTGTGATGCCATTAAAGGGAATTGGCCATATATTCTGTTAAAACTTCCAACAGCATATGTAAGTTCCAGTCATGTAGATATGGTGTATATTTGATACAGCTATGAGATGTTTTATTCCACACAGCACAGCGGGACAGTGACTATAATGTATATGCATGGAGTTTGGGATGACTGGTATCAAGATTACTGGTAATCTCAAACTGCAGACTGTCATGCATCATCCATTAAATGTTTCCTGATCTCTTAAATGCAGGAAGCAGAGAAAGAGACATTCCTTAATAACGGAATACATTCACCAATGGGAAAGAAGGGAGGACTTGGAAGTGGAACAAACGTCCGGGGAAAAGGGTTCAAGTCCTTTCAAAAGGCATGCATCACAGGCAATTCTGCAGGCAAACGTACAAGTGTAAAGACTACTCTGACAAAGTCCTTGGCCAGGGGGGTAAGGTAAGGGCATTGGTGTGTGCCAGCATCCGAATGGTACTCAAGTCGATCTCTGGCACTGACGTGAATTTCCCATGATGCATGGCTTCTGACTCACCTTGTAGATACCCAGGGGCTGGACAAAGTATTAGAAACACCTGCATTCTGTAATACATGAAAGTTGCATCTCCCAGTTTCAGTAAAAATGGGCAAAAACCACCAATCTGACTTTGAGGGTTAATAGCTTGTGCTCAGCTGCAAGGTTCTCTCCTGGCCACCAATGGGGGCCCTACACCCTGTGTTATTAAGTGTTTCTATTTTTGTCTTTTCAGTTTTGTAAGCAAAAATATATATTTTTTGTACTGGTATTAAAAGAAAAAGCAACAATGTGTCTTCAATTTGTTTTTCAGCTGTACCATGAAATGTTCTGTTATGAAGCTGTGGGAATCTTTGAAAGTCTTAATAAAACATGATGAAAATGGAAGTGTTAAGTGGCACTGTTAACCTTTGGCGGCGGACCTATGTCACACGCGGTATTAACATTATTTAGCAGTATTGAGAGTATCAGATTCTGGGAGATATGTTTTTCATCTGTATGTCACTAACATTTTTTTCATGGATCAAAACCGCTAATGACATTTTTTATGAGACAATCTTTCTTCTTCTATACTATTCATAGTTGAGCAGTCCTGGTCATCACCTTTATTGTCACACTGCAAGTTCTGATTTGGAACTGACACCCGTCACCTTGTTGTCTGAGGTGTTTTCTTAACCAGCTAACAATGTTTGGTGGCGATGATACAGTGGTTTGCGAAAGTATTGACCCCCCTTGGCATTTTTCCTATTTTGTTGCCTTACAACCTGGAATTAAAATGAATTTTTGGGGGGTTTGTATCATTTGATTTACACAACATGCCTACCACTTTGAAGATGCAAAATATTTTTTATTGTGAAACAAACAAGAAAGAAGACAAAAAAACAGAAAACTTGAGCGTGCGTAAGTATTCACCCCCCCAAAGTAAATACTTTGTAGAGCCACCTTTTGCAGCAATTACAGCTGCAAGTCTCTTGGGGTATGTATCTATAAGCTTGGCACATCTAGCCACTGGGATTTTTGCCCATTCTTCAAGGCAAAACTGCTCCAGCTCCTTCAAGCTGGATGGGTTCCGCTGGTGTACAGCAATCTTTAAGTCATACCACAGATTCTCAGTTGGATTGAGGTCTGGGCTTTGACTAGGCCGTTCCAAGACATTTAAATGTTTCCCCTTAAACCACTCAAGTGTTGTTTTAGCAGTATGCTTAGGATCATTGTCCTGCTGGAAGGTGAACCTCCGTCCCAGTCTCAAATCTCTGGAAGACTGAAACAGGTTTCCCTCAAGAATTTCCCTGTATTTAGTGCCATCCATCATTCCTTCAATTCTGACCAGTTTCCCAGTCCCTGCTGATGAAAAACATGCCCACGGCATGATGCTGCCACCACCATGCTTCACTGTGGGGATGGTGTTCTCGGGGTGATGAGAGATGTTGGGTTTGCACCAGACATAGCGTTTTCCTTGATGGCCAAAAAGCTCAATTTTAGTCTCATCTGACCAGAGTACCTTCTTCCATGTGTTTGGGGAGTCTCCCACATGCCTTTTGGCGAACACCAAAAGTGTTTGCTTATTTTTTTCTTTAAGCAATGGCTTTTTTCTGGCCACTCTTCCGTAAAGCCCAGTTCTGTGGAGTGTATGGCTTAAAGTGGTCCTATGGACAGATACTCCAGTCTCTGCTGTGGAGCTTTGCAGCTTCTTCAGGGTTATCTTTGGTCTCTTTGTTGCCTCTCTGATTAATGCCCTCCTTGCCTGGTCCGTGAGTTTTGGTGGGTGGCCCTCTCTTGCCAGGTTTGTTGTGCTCCGTGGGATGTTCAAAGTTTCGGATATTTTTTTATAACCCAACCCTGATCTGTACATCTCCACAACTTTGTCCCTGACCTGTTTGGAGAGCTCCTTGGTCTTCATGGTGCCGCTTGCTTGGTGGTGCCCCTTGCTTAGTGGTGTTGCAGACTCTGGGGCCTTTCAGAACAGGTGTATATATACTGCGATCATGTGACAGATCATGTGACACTTAGATTGCACACAGGTGGACTTTATTTAACTAATTATTTGACTTCTGAAGGTAATTGGTTGCACCAGATCTTATTTAGAGGCTTAATAGCAAAGGGGATGAATACATATGCACGCACCACTTTTCCGTTATTTATTTTTTAGAATTTTTTTAAACAAGTTATTTTTTTCATTTGAAATTGCCTGTGCTACAAAGAGCCCTCGGGTACGGATGTTTAAAATACTGAACGTTCAATATTATGTGGTTGCAAATAATGGTCTCATATTTTGTATGTTTTTATAGTCTTATGTAAAGCAAATAACACGTTTCACAGCCAAATTTAGTTTTGTCTTAACAAACCTGGTCTCAGGACTGAGGAGGCTATACGTGTGTTTCTTTGAAAATTGCACATTTAAGAATACTGCTATAAGAGGTATGGAATTAAATAGTAAACTCAATATATTGAATTCCTTTTATTATTATTACATTCTGTTTTTATATGAGTCTTGTTTGGGTGTATGCTTTGGAAATCTGAACACCTTGCTGAATTGATCTAACAATATGTACACAGGTTTATAAATGCAGGGGAACAAAACAGGTTACATACTGTTTATCCAAAACAAGCTTTGAAAGTCAATTACCATGCTAAGGGGGAAGAAAACCTCACCATTCACATAAAAAATATGTTAACTGTAAAAGCTTACAACTTGTAAGATCCTGCTATAGAAGACCTTGGAAAAAAAGCAGAGAGGCAGCCGCATGCTCTTTTCTTTTTGGATCTAGGCTGGGGTTAAGTGAGGCAACAGCCTTTTTGAGTTGAAGGAAAGTGTCTTGTGGAGCCAAGATGCAGTATTATATAACATAAGCTGGAATTTCTGATATGTACGCCTACCTCAGGCACAGATTAACACCATATGTTTACCAGACTAGGCCATAGAGAAGGACAAACAAGTTTAACAGTTAAAACAAGGTATGTCAATATCATAGAGTTCACATCCCATCTATTATATAAAAACACTATGCAGGTGTGTATACCATACAAAATGGTAAAACTTGTGCCAAAGTAAGTCACCTAAATTATGAGACCCTGGGACAACTAGAATGTCATAATGTATGCATTTTCTTGAATGTGCAGTGCTGGGGAATAACGCATTACTGTAATCTGATTACATTTTCAGTAACTTGAAATGAAATGTGGTAACGGATTACATTTTATTTATAAAAAATATGTATATAAGAAAAAAAATGGAGTCTTAAAAAGAAATATATATATATTAATTATAATTAATAAAAATATTAATTATAATTTATCAAGTGATACAAAATTATGATCAAATTCCTCATCTGAAACACCACATTGATTAACTCTGGACACTGGGAGAATGTCACATTCCAGGACAGTGCAGACTAGCCCTGAAAGGGTAACAAACCTAAATCTGTAGCCTTATCAGGAAGGAAACCAGCAAGCAGATGGTGCTTTCCCATCGCAGCTCGCACTACGCCGCCTCTCATAGGCTGCACCAGCGTCATTCAAGCAAATCCGCAGCTTTTATTAAGGAAGCTCACTTTCCCTTATTCTCAGACTGCCAGACTGCTGGTCAATACTGCATTTCCCATTCACATATTCTAGCACTTCATATTTATTACAATCAAGTGTAATCAAGTGTGTTATAGTGGACCATGTTACACCATCAGTACGACCACCTGTTAAAATACACTCAGTACACAGAAAAATAACATTAAATTGAGATACCATTGTAATACTGCCTTAGGGAAATCCTAGCAGAACCATTACTAGACCACATTACCAGCAACACAATGCACATAGTCCTGCAACGATAGCACACTGATAGCATAGTCCAGCCAGTCTTTCATCATTCTGGGTAAACTACCATCTTGTCTTAATTTGCTAACAATTAGTACTTAGGTCTCTGTCATTTGTTTAATTTTTTTAAGTAATTGGTAAAAACAGCTTTTAGCTACTTTGCTCCCTGGTCTTCAGAAAGAGCTTAGACTCTGTACCTTGGTATTGTTTCACAGTTTTAAGCACATCGTAAAAGAGATTTTTAAATCTTAAGCGACTTCCTGATAAAATAGAGGTCAAATAAAATGCTATTTACATTCGACATGCAGTTCACCTAACCATTATATTGAACGCTGAAGCAGTACAGTAAAGCACAGGTCTGAGTGAGAATATGTGCTTATAACACTTAAGGCCTCAGTATGTACAGTGGCTACATTGGCATGTCTCAATATTGCTACTACAGTATATAACCATTGCCGTGTAGTGCCACAGCATAACCCTGCTCTGTTTCATAAAGCAATCGCCCTCCTGCTGAACTATCTTGTTATCAGGTTGTTTGCATTGCTACAGGTGTGGGCACTCTCATGCCTGGGTGTGATGGTAAAATACTTGTTATCAACAGAATATGATAGGACAGATCTAACACAATGAGGGACATGACAAGTGAGGCATTATGAAGGGTTGTGGAAGGCACAGCATGTTAATTCACTAGTCTAGAGGCCTTAGCAGATCTCAGCATACTGTAGCCCCCAGTGTAAATTACTGGGGGATTTTGGAAGCTTCCATCTAAGACAAGCTCAGGGCCGATTTGCAGAGGCTCCTTCATACACCTTACTGCAGTCCATTTTCTTTACCACATTTTTACTATGAAGTTTTTTCTCTAGAGCACAATGTAGTTTTTTTTTTTTTTTTTTTACTATACATTACCATATATTTCTGATTTTTACCATGCTTTTGCATTGATATACTGGAGGAACCTTTAGCCAAGATTGAAAGGAGGCGGACTGTAGCTAATGCCATTGTTTCCTACATTTCAAAATCTTAAAAAAAAAAAAAAAAAATATATATATATATATATATATATATATATATATATATATATATATATATATATATATATATCTTCTTCTTCTTTTTCACAGCCTTAGTCCCAGACTGTCCTGGGGTCAGCTTATGTATTATATACCCAGTGACACACACATATCATATATATAATATATGCACATGCAACAAGAAGGAATAAGAAGGTAGTTGTGGCGGAGATCGTGTTTCCTGTAGGTTGTGGACATGACATGGTTGGTGTAGTTGACAAACCCTGTGTATGCAACCCCAGTATGTATATATATATATATATATATATATATATATATATATATATATATATATATATATATGAGAGACATACAGACCATGTCAGTCCCATGACAAACTAAAATAATATGACCTACATGCAACAAATGTACATACTTATGGCAGAGATAGACAGTATATATAAAAATGTAAGCATGAAATATGGACTGATCGTCAATAGTTTTTTTTTTTCTCTCTAGTTATATTTTAATCAGCAGATCTCAGCATACTGTAGCCCCCAGTGTAAATTACTGGGGGATTTTGGAAGCTTCCATCTAAGACAAGCTCAGGGCCGATTTGCAGAGGCTCCTTCATACACCTTACTGCAGTCCATTTTTTTTACCACATTTTTACTATGAAGTTTTTTCTCTAGAGCACAATGTAGTTTTTTTTTTTTTTTTTTTTACTATACATTACCATATATTTCTGATTTTTACCATGCTTTTGCATTGATATACTGGAGGAACCTTTAGCCAAGATTGAAAGGAGGCGGGACTGACATCGATTACGGTATTGATGTCAAGTTTTAGATAAAAAAAAAAAAAAAAAAAAAAAAAAAAAAAAAAATAAATATATATATATATATATATATATATATATCTATATCTTCTTTTTCACAGCCTTAGTCCCAAACTGTCCTGGGGTCAGTATATATATACATACACACACACATACACTGTGTATATATATATATATATATATATATATATATATATATATATATATATGTATATATGAGAGACATACAGACCATGTCAGTCCCATGACAAACTAAAATAATATGACCTACATGCAACAAATGTACATACTTATGGCAGAGACAGACAGTATATATAAAAATGTAAGCATGAAATATGGACCGATCGTCAATAGTTTTTTTTTTTTCTCTCTAGTTATATTTTAATTGGATGTCTGTGAAACTCTGGGGTGTAAATGATGTGTGTACAGGCACCACCATAATATCCTCATCATCCAACCGACTATTCAACAGAAACAGAATTCATGCTTGTTTCTGGAAGGATTACGGTTTGAGACACAAAACTCTGCCTCTGTAATCCTACTGCAGTACACATCTCCCTAAGCATCTAAAAACAAACCTGCATGTCTGGACACAAGCAGAATTCCTGTAATAGACAGGAAACACATCAATCCCTTGACACGTAACGTGACTACAAGGCAGTGCAGCTGTGCAACACACACTGGCGCTGCTCCCGCCAGGCCAGCAGCCTGTCCAGCACGCAGCCACGCTCCACCGGGCCTGTTCTCATGCTAATCTTCTCTTTTGTTGTGCTCAGTGTTTGTGCTGCTCCCTGTCCAACAACATAGTTAAGGAGAGATGTAGCAGCATCCAGCCGTCTGGACTGTGCAGACATATGGGTTTAGACTTTTATTTTGAAAATGCTTCCGTGGGAGGCTGTCCTCCTTTGAGCGCGCACGCCACTAGCACAGAATCCCTCTGGCGAGAGCTGGGTTCAGTGTTTAGACATAACTCATCAGAATATGATCTGTGAGATAATTAGCAGATGCTTCAGTCACAAACACACACTGATTTTATATTTTATTCACTTTTTTAATACTCTGAAACAAACTAATGAGATAACAGTTTGAATCATGCTCAGTGAGAGTTGTTATTACACCAGAAGGGACAAAGTGGATAGCTGATTAAAAATGGTCATCTTTGTTACATTTGCACATGTTTTGTAAAAGTGTAAGGTATTTGCTTAGCCCCTTTTCAGTGCTTATTGTCATCTGTCATGGGCACACCCAATCCCCCATTAATGGCCACAACTTAAAAAAAGTTGACAGCTAAAATTTTGGGATTCTTCCTAAAACACACCAAGTGCTTCCATATGCAAAATCAAAAAACATCTGAGACAATTTGATGTGGAATGACCCATTATATAATAAAAGACTGAGAAACATTTTTTATAATGGTTGTAGTTTTATTTTGTCCAGTTTAAATCATCAGAGTGGTAAAAAAAAAATGTGTATTCTTGGCAGATATTTCTTTTAATATAGATTTTTGCATAACATACAGCGCCACCACTAGCCTACATGGTGTAACTGCATTAGTTTATTTAAACCCAGGTCAAAAGCTAGTGTAATATCTACACCAGCTCTCATCCTTTTCAATTGTTGTCTCTTCTTATAGCTTTTAGAACAAGTACATTTTCCTACAGGATGAGATGCAATATGTTTTGGCTCAGTCCTGTGAGTTCTGATTGGCAAAAAATGAACTACAGACTGTGGAGAAATCGCTGACTCTGAGATACATTTGAGTTAGCTGAGAGCACTTGATTGTTGTTTACTTGCATAATTTTTGACACAGTATCAGTGTTTTGGCTCAATCATTGTTTTCCCACGTTTTCAGAAACTGAAAGTATAATATTTAACATTTTATTACTGAAAGATATCTCAAAGAACACTACTACACTGAAGTGTGTCAGAGTAATTACAGTAGAATATTATAGCCACTTAGAAGTACTTCAAGCTGTACAATTCTACAAGATTTACTAATCAGGTTATCATAATCTGCAGAATAAGAACTGTGTAAACTATTATATACTGTTCATTGTGTTATTTACTATAGAATGCTGCAGTCAATTAGTTTTATAAAGGTTATAATGGTTAATTGCTCAGATAAGAGTGAAAACAAAACCAATATTTTTCTCTCTTTTTTTCAGTGTTTCTGTTTTCCAGGGGTTAAACCAGGAACTAAACCCTATGTATTGTAACATGATGTAGGTGTAGTAACACTTAAGTAGACATCAGATCCATTTCAGGCACCTATGGCATGTTATTTATACTGTTAAACACACAAAAAGCCCCCTGAGAAATGTCTCAACACACAGGTGCTCCAGAAGTGTTCCCCCAACCTCACTGGAACTGCCAAGTCGACGAGTCAAGATAAAAATAGTTGACTAGTGGACACTTTAATATATACATCAATAAGTACTGTTTTCGATAATATCTGGTGCTCTATTTGTGTAGATAAAGCGTTTATTTCAATAATTTAAAACTGCTTGGGTTTTTAACTACTAATAAGTGTTCTAAAATGTAATTTATATGTAATGGATTGCAATCTTTACTTTCTGTTTCAATTCAAACAGCTGAATACAATTCAAATATTGACATGTCTAGGTCATTGCTAGTATACACTTTAAACACAGAAAAGTATTACCATGTTGCTGTTTCTGCATTCGACAGTCGCTTTTCGAATAGACCAGTCAATTGGTCGACTATTCAGTGCAACCCCTACCCAGATCACCACACTGTATTTCACGTCATTTAAATAGACATGCTATGCAGCTGACTCAAGGAAAATGTAAAAACAGGTTAATATGTAGAACTCCTACTGGCTTGACTGGGGAAGACCCTCCTTAATCTGCTTGGCTGAATCCTAGCTTTGGCATTCACATTATGAGATCCCAAGTTCAACACTGCAGTTGTTGACTTGCTGCACAGGGACATTTCTAAAAGCCACAGGCAGCCTGCAGAAGCCAGATAGCACAGGTGTAATGTGCCAGGAGAGTTAGAACAAATCAAAGTCCTGGCCACAGAATTACTGACCAATGAAACCAAAATGAAAGCACAGCTGTACTTTAATGAGAAGCGTTGAACAGTCACAAGCAGCTACGTCTGGAAGAGTCAGAAAACACAACAAGTTTGAAAAACAATGTTGCCTGTAATTTACTGCACCAAGTAAACAAGGTTTTATAATGTTCCCAACACAGAACTGATTGTTTCTGAGCACAGGTTTCACGCTGAACTCAACTGCTGATTAGTTTACATCTATATTTTAGCACTTAATGAAAACCATAGTGGTTTCTATTCATACTGACTGGAAGTACAAGGGCGCTGTGCACCTTCTGGTGGAATGAAGAAGAATTTAGGATGACTCGTTTGAAGTAATACAACCTTAAAAGGAGTTGACGAAGTTTACCCTAACCAGCAGAAACCAGACACAGTTGGCAATGAAGTGGAGACAAACTTAAGACAGAGAGGGTGGGATACACTTCTTGTCACAGAGTGTTGAGGTTATGGAATGGGTTACTTAGCCATGTTGTTGATGGTGAATCATTTGAATCTTTTAAGACACAACTAGCTTTGAGATCAATCAGCTACTGGGAACCAGACTATCGCTGATGGACCAAATGCCCTCCTCTTGTTCATACATTTTCTTATAGTCTTACTTTTGCTTCAAATAACTGTTGTATTGGTCTTGGCGTAGTGTTTTGATAACAATCATTGAGTGTCTCCATCTGTTCTGTGGTAAAAGAACAGCATTACAAAGTTATACTGACTGCTGTACATTATATCATTCAAAATCTCCCACGTCTGCTTCATTTTTATCCATCCACCTAACTTTTTTTTTTATCTGTCAGTCTATCCGTAAATCCATATAAACTATAGATAGACACACTAAAATAAACGTAATAAATTGAATGGCAAACTTTTTGACCAGAAGTATCTCTCAATGTCTTCAATGCCCTCAGCTGAACTGTTTAGGAGAAGGAGAAAGCTAATCAGGTATATGTTCCTTTGTTGTTGTTTTGGAAATGAGTGGATTTCCTGTGGATGAAACACAAGATACCCCCCACTCCCACCTCCCACATCCCCCTATCTCCCATTTGGCCAAGCTGGTCTCCCTCCAGAGAGAATCATCAGCCACGTCCGCGAGGGTCAGGGGGCACATTCTTGAGATTCCTAGCAATGTTCAAAAACCAAATTCCTGCTTGGGAAATGAAGACAATGGAAACAGACGTTCATTCCTTACCATGAACTGGCTGTGATGCCAACAGCAGCATCAATAATAATGCCAGCAACATACATCCCCTGCCATGGCTCTAAATTACTGAATAGTATAGCAACAGTATGTACAGAACAGTATAGAATAAGACATGGCAATGAATTTGTTTAATACAAAATGGATAAGTGGTATTTAAAACCTAGATAGCATTAGCTAAGCAAACTGTATTTTAGTATACTGGTAAAGTATATGGAAATGACTGCAATATCTGGACTAATGTCTTGTGTTCTCAAGATACATTTACAAATGTAAGTATGACAAACATAGAAAGATACCTCCATATATCCCAACAATCTGCTACTCAGAACAGCTTAAGCTAAATAATGATAATAGCAAGTTTCATCCCAAGTGGGTGATCCCTATCAGTGGGGAATGATAATAATAACAATTATAATAATAATACAGTAGTGGTCTTCTGGAGTTAGCCAGCAGTGCTTATCTACACAAATTTATTTGAATACACTGTACCTTGATCCAGATTGTGCAATTTAAACTCTTTGCACAGCAATCATAACATTCGTTACCCCTTTATACCTTGATGTCTCGATACCCTGTTCCTTTCTTTCAGTAAGAAGTTGTTTTTTTAGGGACTGTCAGTTTGTTTACATGTCATTAACAGCCAGAGCCACAAAAGCACAATGTCAACAAAACATAGTTTTCAGTGTGCAAAATGACTCCAGACACACTGAGGAAATATTCAGGCAAACAGTGTGCAAAATGACTCCAGACACACTGAGGAAATATTCAGGCAAACAGTGTGCAAAATGACTCCAGACACACTGAGGAAATATTCAGGCAAACAGTGTGCAAAATGACTCCAGACACATGCAATTTATTTATTTATTTATTTGTGTCATTTCTACAAAGCACACATTTCACTGAAGCATATGAAAATACGAATTTACACACAAAAAAAATAATAATATGACTTTACATTAGTCCATACATTTATGTCATTGAAAAATAGTTTTGTGGAAAAATCTTTTTAACAAACTGAACTACCTATACAGGTTTCCTTCACCTACTTTACATAGTCTGCATTCACAAAGAATAGAAGCAGGTCACCTGATATTTATTACCCCAATATTTACCTGGAAAACTGTTTATAGTGATGGTGATGCCCACCCTATAGTGCATTTTTTGGTGTAAACCTTTTATTCGCCCTTGTGCCTTTTTTCTTTGTGTCTTTTTGTTTAATAATATATTTACAGTAGAGAAGCACTCACTTTTCCTCTTCCTCTTCTCCAGCACACCAATCCTGATCATCTTGTATGTCAAGCCCTTTTATTTCTATCCCAGTGAGTCTGTCAATAATCAATTAATCCCCAGACTAGCCCTCTTATCAGGACCCTAACCTCAGCCACATTCTCAAGCAAGTGCCACCTGCACAGATAAAGGCTAACATTATAAAAGGATTAACCCTTTCCCTGACATACAACCTCATCACCATTACTAGCACCTATACATCTCCTGTCATTAATCTCAATGCTCAGTGTTGTCTGTGCTGAATCAATATGATTTGACCCCACCACATTCATATATACTGTACAGTGTCCATAAAATACAAAGTATCTTGAACACAAAGATACAGTGGAGGCCAAGGGGAAAAGCAAACACTTCCAAAACATTTAGGAAAGCTGGTCTTTTACGGTTGTACATTCATTTTGCATGTATTAATCCTGTTGATGTATATTAATCAAACCCAATTTAAAAAAACAGAATAATGTTATCGCAATGGCATTTTTCAAACTTTTCAGTAAATGAAAACATAGCAGGATTCTTATTCATGTGGAGAGAGAATGAATAATTTATGATATTATAGTACGATAAATACCCTATTTCAAATTAAAAGTTCACCTGCACCTTCAAAATACCCTGTCTTCGTTGCTCTGTTTTACATCCCAGAAGTTGTTCTCATTTACACGCCATCAGCTTCTGTCAGAGAGTCTGAGTAGATTTCCAGAACGGCTCTCCAAAGATAACTGCAAATGCATATACCAGCATTTTGGAAAAAAAACTCTCATCCACAACACAAATCATCTCAGACAGGTCATGAATGGCAAGTCTCTGTAGCTTCCTGAGTTTTCAAAAAGCATGTCAAATATCAAAGTTCTTACTGTACCAGCACTGCTATTAGCTTTGCAGGCTGAGTTTTCATTGAGTCGTACTGCTGTTTATAGGCCTGTACCCTCTCTCTATAACTCGTAGTTAATTATGACAAGTCATGCATGGAAACCCCTGCATAGAAACACAATGGTCATGTCAGTTTACTCCGCTTTTCCTTTCTACCTCCTTTCCAAGCACAAGATAATTATGTATGGAAGGCTTTTTCCTCAGCTAAACCCCTGCTTTGTGTTTGATTTTTCCCTATAATGGGCGAGACCAACTAAAATAGCAAAGAAGTAGCTCTCAGCAGCCAACATGTCTTGTGTTGTAAACATTTTGAGCCAAGTGACACAAAAGCAACAGCAACATTTGATTTTGCCTATGACCATAACTACTGAAAGATATAACAATTTGTATTAATTTGCAATTCATCATTGTTATCATTTTTCCCTTGAAAATGAATATTAATTATATTTATAAATATGCTCAAGCCAGCACCATGTGAAACTTCCCTTTAAGATGTAACATCAGATAGTTTTGTCATGTACTGCTGTTACAGATTCTGCCCCTAGCTGATCATGAGATGAGATGAGGTCACGAATGCTGACAGGTGTTGGAATGTCCGGTTACGATCCCCCACCACAGTAATCTCCACCACAATTTAGGAGAATTGAAAGTTAGTGCCTTTTTACACCTGGGACCTCTACAGGGGATGTTAATGAGGGGAAAGGCCAGACCTGCAGATGCCCACTTAAAACTTGAGCAATTCTGCCTTCCTATCCAATTCAACACTCCCTGGATGCAAACCTGCACTCCTCTGACTGTGACCCACATTGCACACCACACTGGCAGTAGTGCCTTTACCAGGTGAGCCTCTCAGAGGCCCCACGTTTTCCCTATACATTTGTGTATTCAAACTAGATTTCAAATAGATGTCAAAAGGATACACACACCTTCACAAGACTGTACATAGTCCCATTTGTTAGCAATAGGAGAACACATTCTTCAGCACAGAACATTAGTCTCATTGTTTCTCTGTGAATGAGCAATAGAACAGAGGGGTCCTGTCAGTCAGTCCAGGCTTATGCACTTGTCTTATTTATAGTTTCATTACATCCGGATCAGTTTCACACAGTAATCCATTCCCAGATGGTCAATGAGATTTAACTCTATCCAACATGTTTGAGCAGCAGACTGAAGCTATATTGCGGTTTAAGGATTTAGAGTCCTTGTACGTGTGGCAAAGTGGCTGCTGATTAGAAACAGGTGCAGAGGTCATGCAGTGAAGAAATAATCACACAGAAGGAAACTGGCATCCGTTTTGGAAAAGGGGTCTTTATTTTGTACTCCCGGTCTGGCGACCAAATAATAAACTCCGGTTCTACACAGCAATGTGTACAACCCAGAGAACAGAAAACAGGGATTGCAGCCCAAACAATAAACACATGTTATCTGCCCCACAATACTTGCTACAATCACCAGTCCAGCTGCGTGCAATAGTGCTCGTGGTGGGTGATAACAATTTATTTTCAGTGACTGTGGTGCAGTTTTGCTCTGGTTTTTGTGCTGGCCGACGGTGACAGCTCCAAATTAGTGTTAGCTGTCTGGGGATCTACAAACACAAATAGTTACTAACGACACGAACAAACAAACAAAACACTCACAAATACATTTCTACACAGCTTTCTCTGCGTCTTTCATGGTCCTTCCAGTCTCTATTACAAAAACCAAGCGAAGGAAAATATTTATGATTCTCCGTCCCCTTTTATGCTGTCACACATGACACCTTGGTAAACGAGTGCAGCTGTCTCTACCTTTTGCAGCTGCTACGTACATTCCTGCAACGGAGATTCGCCTTCTTCCAGACTGACTGACTTCCTGGCCCAGGGAATGAACTGTCAGGCCAGCCTGTCCAAAGACTTCCCCTTTTGCTACTTAGTGCCCTCATAGGTCGGGAGGAAGATTTATATACAAAACTTATTGTATTTCTGTCACAGTACGATTTAAAAAATGTTTTTACATATTAAAGCTGACCTTTATAAATGCGTGTTGAAAATATCAGCTCTACAATCAGTGTGACAAAAAAACAATTAGGGAAAAAGGTCCCCTTTTAAATGTCAGTTTTTCTTAAATTAAATCACATCCTACCTCTGCAGGTAGCAGCAGGAGCATGCTTATTTAGCAGTAGCAAGCAAGGTTTTGGTAGATTTGGTTTAAACTACTTTTGAGGACTGTATGTAAACCCAGAAAGAAAATGGCCTCAGAAGAGTGAATGAGTGGGTTCGATAGCTGGATCTTCAAATAATATTTCGAGCTGCAGCATGACCAAAAAATATCTCTGTAAAATGTTAACTGTGCCTGAGAAGTAACTATTTGCAACTGCAACTAGTTACATTTTTTTTCAAACTAAGCTACTGTAACTGATTACGATTTTGTTCATGTAACTTGAACAATGACTTTTTAAAATTGATTTTAAACTTGGCATATGTCAATATAATGATGGGGAGCGAAAGATGCAAAAAAGACTTTTATAACAGTCAATTTTTCTCCCAAAAGCATCCACCTACAGAATATGAATACACCTGTGAGGATCATTTGCAAGCACACACTGAAATGATTTGCAGTGATTACTGGTCTTGATTTTACCCCCCCAAAATAGGTTCTGCAATGTTAACTGGCAAGACTGGCACAGCATTCAAGGTAAAGCATGTCTAAAAATGTTACCTCTTTTTCAGACAATCAGAGTGGAATAAACAGGCATCTTTATAGTACCATGGTATTCTAATCAAAATTATTCATAAAATCTTTTTCTAAGGAACATTTCATTTTAAAGACCATTTTAATGAATTAAAATCAAATTAAACTATTTTCCAATGGTTTAGAAAGCATTTAATAGTTTATTCTCATTTTTCAAAGCACTATTTGAAATACAATCCTTGAAACAGTCCTTAAGTTTTGTGACTATGGCCTTATACCTCTGTAAATCAGCACAGCCTTAACCAGGACCACCGTCTGGTTCCAAGTAATTTTTGATTACATTTACTACAGTACTCAACCAGAAAGCTTTTTTCCGTACCTAAGTAGCTTTAAGCAATTAGATAGAGCACATACAACTGTGAATAGTGCATTAAATAGTTTGCATTTATTTAAGAATGTTAGAGTGAAGCATAATAGAATAGGCCAAAATCTGATTACTAGAAACTATTAATTTAGTTTGCAGTCAGGCAGCTGGCTCACTTTGTATGATCTATGTGTGGGGATAATTGGTGTCTCATGTGGGAAGCCTTGTACTCTTCCCACCACAGTGGGCAGTAAGTACAGTTTTAATGATGCAGGCTGTGTGGGGCAGAGCAGCCAGCTGTGGCCTGTAGGGCAGATCTGTACATCACAGCGGGAAGCTCCATGTTAATGGTATCCCACAGCACGGGAGTCAATACGTGGCTAAGCACATGCTGGCATTGACATCTCAACAATTAAAGGGGCAGTGCACATATTTGAGTTGCTTATGAAATCTACAGTGGAAGTTTACTATAGTTTTGTGTGTCCTTATTAAAGACTACAGGTTATATTCTCAATTACAATAGTAAGGCAAATGTTCAAAATATTGTTATATATATGCACACACACACACACACACACACACACACACACACACACACACACACACACACACACACACACACACACACATATATATATTAATAAATTATATTAATTAATAAGCCCTTAGAAATTCTGGCTTGTGATTAGTTAGAACCTTATCAAATGACTAAAAATAGATCCAATTATTGCCTCCTTTATGCTGTTTATGGTCAATATTACATTACATTGTTACACTGAACGTCCTTCTTCTCTTCACGCAACAAAGCAAAATGGCAGCCAAGAGGAAATTAATGTCAAAACAAATTGTGCATGATAGAAACCCTATCCCCAAACTTAATTCTAACCCTAACCCTTTTCTGATACAATTGATTGAAAAATGATTTTCACATTAACTACATTGCAGTTATGCATAATACCATTGTAATTATGTGTAAGTGCACATGTATTTACTATGCAACTATTATGTAAATGCACAGTAATTAGAGACACTTAATGTAAAGTGTTACCCAAAAGCCTTGGATTTATCCAGCCCCTTTACTTTATTAAGTTCCAGGTATCTATAGAAACAGTGGTTGAAGTTGCCAGAACATCTAACTGCATTATATTTTTCCTTACTCTGGTTTGTAATAAAACAATCAGACTTCGACATCTGCTCTAAAAGGTACAACACATACTGGATAGTAAATTCAATTTGATGAATACTAAATTGAAGCACTTTAGTGTTACTCAAATAACCTTGCACTAAAGAGACTGCAAGTGAAAAACAAAGCACATTTAGTGAGGAGTCAGACTTAAGGGATGCTACTGGTAGCCATGGATACAGTTAAAGAGTGACAACTGCATCAAGGAAGTGCAAGAGAAATGAAAACTACTGGCAGCTGGAAAAGGAGCTCATCACTCTTTAAGGAAAATGAAGAAAGTTCTGTTTCCCAGGGATGGAAATAAGACTTCCATTGCATAGCAGTTGGAGCCATTCCTGGTTTTACTATGAGTTGAAGAAGGCCTGAGCTTGTTTCTTATACACTGTGGCTAATCAAACATGTATGAAATCCTGAAATATTTGTATGGATCCAACATTATTTTTTAATATATATACACTATATATGGCCCATAATCCTGTCTAAGTTTTTATCAAAGTAATTGTTTGTGAATTAATTATACAGAATCATATCAAATTTCCCTTTCAATCTGACTGGTTAATTGTACACAGTCACAGGGTTCAGTAACTTGGTAAGCGATGGATCTCAGCTGTATATTAGAGCTTGATGCTTCCACACTCGGCTCTGAAGAGACAATGCATTTCTGTCAACAACAGCAGTATTCATTACTTCTCATTTCTTTCCTTAGGTTTTTCAGGCTATAGCAGTATACCTGCTAATACCAATTAAGACCCCTCTAATTTTAGACAGAATCCACTGTCCCTAGGAGATGGTACCAATTCAAAGTGAGCCTGCAAGGTGTTTATATTCTACAGATAGATATTAGAATATGGAAAGTTGATTGCCATTTTCTGTGCTGCAACACTAGTTTGATTTGTCTGTGTACTTTATTTGAGCTTAGGGTTTTATTAGGATGTGGCATAGACAATGTAAAAAGAAGTCTATGATAGCAGAATCACACATACACAGTGATCATGTTTAGAAGGCATGCTTTTACCATAAAATGTACTGTTAATATTAATCATGGTTGAAAACCTCAAACCAGATATGTTTCAATGATAGTATCATTGTTGTTTTTTTGTGACATAATTAGTCTGATGTTAGACTGGAGGAAGACTGCTACACTCTGCATCTCTGGAACTGGCATATCTTGGACCTTTTCTGTAATGCTTACTGTGATCTAAGTTTAATAAATCCCCTCTGATTCCTCCTCAATGTTTCATAGCATTGTTGCTATAGGGACTGTTCCTCATAAAGCATCAGATTACTCTGTCATCACTGAAACTGTCTCACACACATTACAGAATGCAGTCAAGCTTAGCTTTAAAACTGCCTTATTCATATCAATATACAGTAAAACCTTCTTTATATCACTGTTCCAAACATAGCTGTTTAGAAAGTACTGTTTTGATCAGCAGTATCCTCTGTCTTGGGTACAAAGAGTCCCTGCTTTATTCCCTAGAGGCGAAGCAGAATTCCTGTTCACATTTGAAGTATCTTGTTCTTCGTTTGTGTTCCAGTGCTCCTCTACTTGTTCTGCAAGGTATTGCTAACCACAGAATCTTATCAGCGCAGCCCTATGACTGCAGTGGCAGAGATACAGCTTTCTTACAGCAGACAGGAATTCCCTGAACCTCTTTGCATATTCTTTCTATTTTCTCTTACTTTACAATAATGCCACTGTTATAAAGTAGCGATAACCCAAAAGTGGTTACTGTATGCAGCACTTCTTTACACAGGGGTGGGGTCCCTTAAGACACGACAACAGAATTTTTCGATAAACCAGCTGCTAGGAACTGGGCGAGCACTGATGGACAGAATATATATATATAGAAACAGAATGTTTGGGTAAACACATCAAGGTAGTTATGAAAGGCTGAAAGAACTGAATTTGTTTAGTCTTCAATAGAAGAGTTGACAAAGTTAACCTTAACCACTATTTTAAGGGCAGCACAGAAACCCGACCAGATGACACACGTCCTAAATTTTAACCATTAACGCCACACTTACTTTGCACCCCTCAGCTACAACAATATAAAAAAACACTGCATTCCAGTCTTCAGCTTTAACCACTCGGACACACTTCCTTCCAGATTCCAGCTCTTAGTTTATGCAGGCCAGACAAGTGAGATGTAATTTTCTTTTTATTCCACAATGCTTTAAGCTTTCTCATTATCTAAGCAATATCAGTCTGTCCTGCCAGGAATTGTTCTACAAAAAACTGTGTTGCAGTAAAAAAAGGTTAGAGAAATATTTTCTCTCAGTTGCCCCTTGTTTTATTTGGCACTGCCTCTGAAAAGCATCTGGGTGTCATCCAAAACTGTAACTCGGCAATATTCGATATCTGACAGCACACTCCCTGCTGTGAGCAGCCGGAACACTTGGCAGAGCAAAATCTAGCCCAGCTCTATCCAACCCCCCTGTTGCCAGGGTAACTATAGAAACTGCAGGCCATGAATGTGGCTTAGCAAAGCCTGCAGCTTACCCCGTCCTAGTCTCCCCAATATGGGTGTGGCTGGCATGAGTGGATGTGCCTTTGATGTGTGTCTGTTAGTCTCAGGAGATATTGGCATCATGTAACTCCCTCCCATGTAGAAAAAGCATACCTATAACCAGTCATAAAAGATCATTATTATCATACTTTAACTTTCAATGTAAAGACAATTTTTAGTAAATGTTAAGATAAGAGAATTTTTGAAAACAGGAAAATAATCTCCAAAAATCTTTAAAAGCAGTTAAGAAAGGCTTCATGAACAGTGCCAAGCATTCATTGATTCAGATTTTCTTTGGGTAATTCCATTTTCTATGTGCAGTTTTGAAAGAAGCCCAGGTATCTTCATGCTAGGTTAAAGTTTGCATGCCTTACTTTCAGGTTGTCTGGTGCACTGCCTAGATCACTCAGCAATGTGGAATTCTCTCCACCTATTAAATGCCTTCTTTCCTGTCATTAACGAAGCAGCTGCATCCCCTGCTCTCTGACATGCTTTGACATTGCTTAGATGAAATCATCAAAGTATAAAAGACTCTGCACATATGAGACCTACATAATAGACAGAAGAGCATGACAGGTAAGATTCATGGAATTATATCTTCAATTATATTAAAAAGAATAATGCACTTGTGGCTGTTATTAGTAAAGAGGATAGAAGACACTTGAGGGGATGGAATAGGTTAACATAAGCCATGTTGTTAAAACCCAACTTGACAGTTTAGAAATCAGTCAGCTGCTGTTCTTACATTTGTATGTTAATATCCATATTTAGAAATTGCGTGTTAAGTGTAATTGCCTAATAGCAAAGGTAAAAATAAGTACAGAAATTCCTAAAAAATAAAAAAAAGACAATTGAAAATGATAAAACAATGAATTAAATACACAACATCTAAACCAAAAATCTCTCAAGCGTTTTATATTTCGGGGGTGTACTAATGGTCAGCAAAAATATACTCTTGTATATTGTAGCAAGACAAGACGTTGCAATATGTATTACAAATAAAGGAATATATATCTGGTATAAAGCATATGTCTGCACTGAATACCAAACTGCACCCAGCAGCTCAGGGGTGGATGAAAACTCAGCTGGCCCTCCCTCTCTCTGGGTGTTTTTCAACAAAGAAAGGTGTGACTCATAGCACAAATTACATAGAGCGTAGCAATTTGCCTGCAGGTATAAGCCTGTTTCATCAAACTAAGATACAAACAAGATGTATGTGATTACGTAGAGCCTCCCTAGATTGCACACACCCCTTACAGTGGGAGCAGGGAGGGATCAGAAACACAAGAGGGCTGTGACAAGGATCCATACCTGATGTTAGTGAGAGCCCTAGTGAGGTATAATGAATATACAGCTGTATCAATGGAGTTATATTGTAGACGCTGTGGGGCTTATACAGAGTACTTAAAAATAAACACCTGTAATATACACTCCTGTGCAAAAGTCAGACATGTTGCATTTTTCTACTCTGATGCATTATGAGCATCAATAATTTACTCAAAGCCTCCACTAGTTTTTTCTACTATTATAACAACCTTGACTTGCATAAAGAAGGAACAACATTGAGTGAAATAGCTTGCATTACTTAATTTTCAAGGTGTGCTATCGGAAGCATAATCAACAAGTACAGAGAAACATTATCTGTAATTGATGAACCAGTACTGGAAGACCCAAAAAGCTGTCTAACAAGGTTGAACAATACTTGAATTTAATATCCTTAAAGAATAGATAGAAGACAAGCATGAATTAACAACAGAACTGGCAGAAGGCACAGGTGCCATGGTCCATCAAATCAACAGTACGAAGGTCACTCTTGAAATCAAGACTTAAAGGATGTGTTGCAGTAAGAATACCTCTGTTAAGAAAGGGGAACAAGACTAAAAGGCTAAAATATGCACAAGAACACAGAAATTGGATTGTGGAACAATGGTCAAAGGTGCTTTGGACTGTTGATGGGTGGACAACGACACCTGTGCCTTCTGCCAGTTTGTAACAGAGAGCGAGAGTATCTGAGCTGCAAATCTCCCTCTCGACCCAAGAGGGCACTAAGCAGAGGTACTCGAACGCCTGTACCAAGAGTGGCAGAAAAGGAAGTCGGCCATCTTAGTGCAAGGCAGAATGACCATATTAGGGGACAAGATTACTTTGATCAGCTGTGCTGGCAGCTGTGCTGATCATGGGGTGGAGTCTCCTAGTATATAAGGGCTGTCATTTTGTAAGTGCGGGGCCTTTGAGGTAACACTGAGCCGTGTGTGGGTTGCTGAGCCGTGTGTTTTGTTTGTGTGCTACGTGTTTTTGGTTTGTTTATTGTCAGGATCAGGGTCAGAGTAATCTGTCACGCCTAGGAGCTGCCGCACTACTGCCAGCATTTTCACCTTGGACATCACACACCCTGCACAACTGAACTGGACACTTTAACACCTGAGCACCTGCACTTTCCACCTCCCAAAAAGTGCACCAAAGAGCTGAGAGGGACTCGCTCTATTGGGAACTATGATTTATATTTTTGTTGCTTTGGACTGTGTTCCCCATTAATAAAATACACCCTCTACCATTGTTGGTATTGAGGTTATTTGCACCTATATCTGTGACGGCTGTTCCACCACCACACCCACCACACCGTCACACAGTTTTGTTGTCAATTCAACTTTTGTCTTCTTTCTAGATATTATCTTCAAGTATCCTTGTTAGACAGCTTTTTGGGTCTTCCAGTCCTGGGTTTGTCAATTAGAGATGATGTTTCTCTGTACTTGTTGATTTTGCTTAGGATACCACACCTTGAAAATCGAGTGATGCAAGCTATTTCACTCAATGTTTTTCCTTCTTTACACAAGTCAAGATTGTTATAATAGTAGAAAACACTGGTGGAGGCTTTGAGTTAATTGTTAATGCTCATAATGCATCAACATGTCTAAGACTTTTGCTCAGCAGTGTATATAGAACCATATTTTTTTTAATGCAAAATTGAATTCCTTACATGTATTTGGTCATATATAATCCATAACTTCAAAGACTCATAAATTCTAATATAAGAAACAAATCAAATAATTATTTCAGCTTACATTCATTAAACTTCAGTAACATAGAAAAGTTGCATCGCCTCCATGACAGTATGCTCGGTCACCAATCTTCAAAACTGCACAAACAAGTGTGTTTGACAAACACTGCTAAAATCTAAAAAGAGTCAACTTAGTTAATCCTAACCAATATTTCAAGTACAGAACAGAAACCAGAGGACACTGGTGGAAATTAAGTGAAAAAAAACTTAGGACAGAGGGAAGGAGACACTTCCTCACACAATGAGTGGTGAGGGGATGGAATGGGTTACCTAGTCATGTTGTTGAAGGAGACACTTCCTCACACAATGAGTGGTGAGGGGATGGAATAGGTTACCTGGTCATGTTGTTGAAGGAGACACTTCCTCACACAATGAGTGGTGAGATGATGGAATGAATTACCTAATTATGTTGTTGATGCACAACCACACAATACTGTGTCTTGTGCAATAAAAAAATGTTTATTATTATTATGTTCATATCATATTTAAAAGGCTGTTGAATAGAGAGCAGGATCCATATGCATATACTGTAAAATATAAAAGTGAGGGGATGAAAGTATGTTGGTGTGATTAGATCTGACCATTGTGATCAGATCTGACAATTTCACAGGGATTCATAATTGTAATGAACATTTAGTATGGAAAGAGTTAATATTCACAACCCTGTGACATTCTGTTTTCTCAGCCAAAATTCTGCACTTTCCTGAGGTAGCTTGTTTTGTTAATCCTGCGCCACAAAATGGCACCACCTGTTGGTACATCCTAGCTATAACAGCCTGTGCACCTAACCAACAGGACAGGCGAACTGCAAACGCAAGTCAAAAAGGAAGTTAGAAAGGCCAAGAGAGAAATAGAAATGAACATTGATAAGGGGGCTAAAACCAATTCCAAAATGCTTTTCCAATATTACAACAGCAAGAGAACATTCAAAGAGGAGGTTAAATGTCTAAGAGATACAAATGGCAAAATCACAGATGAAGAAAAAAAATAGCAAATATATTAAATTATTACTTTTCACAAATTTTTACAAAGGAGGATACGGACAACATGGTACTGACAAACTGGAAAATTGCAAACGTAATACTGATCCACAAAAAGGGAAACAAAACTGAACCAGGTAACTACAGACCAGTAAGTTTGACTTCTATTATATGCAAACTTATGGAAACTATAATAAGATCCAAAATGGAAAATTACCTATATGGTAACAGGGTCCTGGGAGACAGTCAACATGGTTTTAGGAAAGGGAGATCGTGTCTAACTAACTTGCTTGATTTTTTTGAGGATGCAACATCGATAATGGATAATTGCAAAGCATATGACATGGTTTATTTAGATTTCCAGAAAGCTTTTGACAAAGTCCCGCACAAAAGATTAATTCTCAAACTGCACGCAGTAGGGATTCAAGGCAACACATGTACATGGATTAGGGAGTGGTTAACATGTAGAAAACAGAAAGTACTGATTAGAGGAGAAACCTCAGAATGGAGTGTGGTAACCAGTGGAGTACCACAGGGATCAGTATTAGGTCCTCTGCTATTTCTAATCTACATTAATGATTTGGATTCTGTTATAGAAAGCAAACTTGTTAAATTTGCAGATGACACAAAAATAGGAGGAGTGGCCAACACTGTTGCAGCAGCAAAGGTCATTCAAAATGATCTAGACAAGATTCAGAACTGGGCAGATACATGGCAAATGACATTTAATAGAGAAAAGTGCACACAAAACTGCACACAGGAAATAAAAATGTGCATTATAAATATCATATGGGAAATACTGAAATTGGAGAAGGAATCTATGAAAAAGACCTAGGAGTTTTTGTTGACTCAGAAATGTCTTCATCTAGACAATGTAGGGAAGCTATAAAAAAGGCCAACAAGATGCTTGGATACATTATGAAAAGTGTTGAATTTAAATTAAGGGAAGTAATGTTAAAACTGTACATTGCATTAGTAAGACCTCATCTTGAATATTGTGTTCAGTTCGGGTCACCTCGCTATAAAAAAGATATTGCTGCTCTAGAAAGAGTGCAAAGAAGAGCGACCAGAATTATTCCAGGTTTAAAAGGCATGTCATATGCAGACAGGCTAAAAGCATTGAATCTGTTCAGTCTTGAACAAAGAAGACTACGCGGCGACCTAATTCAAGTATTCAAAATTCTAAAAGGTATTGACAATGTCGACCCAAGAGACTTTTTCGACTTGAAAATAGAAACAAGGACCAGGGGTCACAAATGGAGATTAGACAAAGGGGCATTCAGAACAGAAAATAGGAGGCACTTTTTTACACAGAGAATCGTGAGGGTCTGGAATCAACTCCCCAGTAATGTTGTTGAAGCTGACACTCTGGGATCCTTCAAGAAGCTGCTTGATGAGATTCTGGGATCAATAAGCTACTAACAACCAAACGAGCAAGATGGGCCGAATGGCCTCCTCTTGTTTGCAAACTTTCTTATGTTCTTATGTTCTTATGTTCTGCACTAATCTCTCCACTATCCATGTACATCTTGGTTAAATAATAGTATGATTAAGGAAATGCTGGTCTAAAAGTTGGATGCCACAATGGAAACTACATTTCCTTTCAAAAAGAAAAACTCAATTGTTTGACCTTTTCCTTCAGTAAATAAAACCGTAGACGTATAATCTTGAATCATGAAGAAGCATTAAACATAAAAAGTGCAAGGATGCAACCCTAATCAGTGCTTTAACACAACAAATCTCTACAGAGATTTTTTCATCAGTTTGGTCTGGCTTCAGCTACTGAACCCTCCTCTCACACTAAAGTATTATGTATACTGTAACAATCAAGGCTTGTGTTTAAATCTGATCTGCTGAGTGAGTGGAACTTTTTCTTTAGCTTAGGCTCCTGGTTTTGGGGAAGGAAGTGTTTAATCCACAGTACAGTGTCACCATGTGCTTCAGCATTTGTATGGAGGAATACACCATTTAAACCTTAATTAAACCTTCAATTCCTTCAGGAAAGATGGGATGAAAATCTCAACTTTATTATTGCATTGTATGTATTCAGTTGAACAATGGCAGAGCTAAATAATGCAGTCTCTGCAGTGTGCTTTTTATAGTTTAGTTTCTTCTTCAAACTGTTTAGATCAATTGAATAGATTACATCTGTAAGAAAAGGGCTTGATACCAGGAGGTCTCCGGTTCTAATCTCAGCTCAGCCGCTGACTTGCTGTGTGTCGCCAAGTTATTTAACTGCCTTGTGCTTCATCCTTTCAATGAGATATAAAACAAACATGGTCTTATTGAAAGTGTCTCTACAGATCTTGATGCATAGTTCACCCCCTAGTCTCTGTAAGTCACTTTGCATAAAAGTGTCTGCTAAATGTCTAATTAATAATAATGAATATATCTTGCTGCCCTGCTATTCAATAACCCTAGGTGGTATGGTGGTGAGTCTTATTCTTTTGTAGGTTCAGGAGACTGACCGAGGCAACCCAACACAGGGGGGGAGGCTGGGTGTGAACCTGGTACCTTGGGCTCTTCAGCACCATATCTTAATCACTCTACGAAAGAGCCAAGATCTCAGCAAGCTCATAAATGTTCTTTTATGTGCAAAATGTAATTTACATTGCAAGGGTCTTCCATATACCAGCTCCTCTTACCCAGTGCCACATGTAGTAAAGTCAAAACACACACGATAACCTTGACATTTCATTGTCAAAAATCCAATTTGTAGGAAAAAACATCACATTTTACACTCTTTTTAAAATAGTTCATTGTTAAGGGGAATTTTTACAGCAAGTTTTTGTATAATTACACCCTTCTCAAATTTCTTAACAACATTCTTCTAAATACTGACAAGTTTAAGACATTCCTACATCATTTCTTGACGATTACTGTGTAATTAGTAACAAAGAGGGTGTATAAAAAGCATGGCTACAGCAACACTGCCACTGGGGTGAAATAAAGGACTGGATGAACCTGGCTGTGCATTTGTGACCACATATAGCATACTAAAACCTAGAATAACTAGCCTGTAATAGGGTTGGTGTGAAGAAAATAAAGGCCCATGGTGGTTTTAGCCCTAGAAACACAATTTTAATTGATACTGTATATTAGCTTCAGGTCCAATTCATTGTACAGTTTTCTTCAATTTTTTTTGAGGGCACACCACTGAACAGCCCTAGTGTGCATGCCAATCGTGCTGCACAGAAATGCTCCTTTCCAAAGGCAATGACACTGTGTGCATTCACCTGTCACAATTTCAGCAGCAGAATAGAACAGAGGGCTGCTCTATAGTGCAATGCTTTTCCTGGTGTATAATCATATATCATGTGACTCACAGGAGACACAGCGACTGAGGCACAGAGGTGACTGCTGTCAGTTTCAAAACGTATGAGCTCTGTTTTATAAATGCTATGGGATAGCTATAATGGAGATGCCATGGTTTGGTTTGGAATGCAATACAGTATCTGCAACTACCCATAAAATATTCCAAAGAGAAAGTCAACACCTACCAATAGCAAACCTGGAAAATATACTAGAAACAAAATAATAATACACATATTTATATACAAAAGTGAAATCTACAACAGACATTTTTGGATTTTTAATTTAAAACCTGTCCAAAAAACATTTTAAAGGAGAATACTGTGGTTATGAATGAATTCCTGCACATACACCAAGATAGATATCACACAAGATTTGTCGCAACTTTAAAACAAACCAAAAAAAATCACATACATAGGAAATGTAAATATATTAGGCCACACCAAATTAAACTGAATAAAGGCTGTCATTTAATTAATACCTAACAACTTAAAGCTTCTTAAAGGGAATTATTTAGAAAATAGGAACAGCCCTATTTGAAGCAATACGTTTGTCATTCCTTTTAGTACTTACTACAGTTCCTTTTGTGATTGTACATTCTTTTCTTCCATGGCGGGAGGGAGGGCGGAGCTTGTGATGATGCTTCATGTCAAAATTTGCCAAACAAGGATGGAGCCTCCAACTGACATGACTCACCAGATGTTTGGTTATTTTTTTGGGACATATGAAATAATTTTTAACATAATAGAGATAGAGATGCTCACACGTTCAGTAATAGAGAGGAATGTATCTGAAAACATCGGCTGTGTTCTAGTCTAGCGTACAGCCCACAATCACTGCAGATTTAACCCAGAGGCTGAGGGTTAAATCTGTTCATGCATGTTGCCCCAGTTCTACCAATGCTTGCTTCAAGTGCTTTCATGTACTTCCGTGGGTTCAGTGCTGAAAGAAAAGCTTGAACCCAAGAAAACTTGAAAAAAATACTATCTGCAGTCATGAAAAACAAATACATTATATGAATGTAGGTCCAGCTGCAGCAATGGAAATGTGTACTTCTAGATAGCAGTACATCTATATAACACTGTTTAGTAACCAGGATAGGGGGCTGTGATTATGCTACAAGCTACACTGTTGAACCTGCATTTACATATGGAAATTTCTGTTTTTCAAGTGAATGTAAACATACATATATACACACAAAATCTGTTTAGTTTTTAGCACCAAATTATAGTGTATTAACAAAAGTTAGAAAATTATATATATATATATATATATATATAAAAACATGTATGGTGTTAATGGATAATATTGTATATGACTTCACACATATTTAAACACCTTGAGAAGATGTTATACATTTGTAAACAATATATTGAAAATATATTTTCTTTCTGTCATAAAATTAGATCTGGCAATTTGCAGCCCATATCCTAATAGGGAGAAGCAATCATAGCTGGAAGAAATGAGCATTTTAGCTGGAAATATTGTAATTTCTAGGCTAGTTAAGTGGCAGCTGGCAGTCTGGGAATGTTCACACTGTAGTTTCCAGTGAGTGACCCAATAGTATACTTTGTTATTCAGTGCTGTCAATTCAGTAGCTGTTGTAAGCACTCAATACACCGTAACTAGTAAAGAGACTATATTTGTCTTGACAAATATAATATACAAATGTCATATAATTGCTAGTAGTTTGGTTGGTCTCAGGGTCAAGGGTCAAGTTGTCCACTAGGGGGTCCTGAATTTCCTTGAAATCCTTCCTTGGAGACTTGTGGGCCCATGTTCGATAGAGGTATGCTGTGGGCAGGATCGGTCTTCTGAAGTCTCTTGGTTGATCTCTTCATTTTTGGGCTTGGAGGAGATCACCTGGATGTCATGCTTCCCGGTTTTGTTGTGGCGGATGAGGTAATATGCCAAGATAGCTGCCACCATTAAGAGCAAGATGATGACACAGATGGGAATGATGATCGCTAAAATGTTGTTTTCCAAAGATGCAATTGCTTGTTTCTTTTCGGTTCCTGCTTTCACAGGATGGGAGGTTGGGTGAACTTTGGAAGCCCCAACTTCAGTTCCTCCCTACCGTGATGTATCTGGAGAGGCTAAAGAAAAATCCTCTACCTCAGGGAGGTTCCTGCCTTCTGGTTCTAGGTCCCCAGTCCCATTGGATGGAACCTTGATCAAAATTGCATCATAGATGACAGGAGTTGTAGGGGGCAGTCCTGAAGGATAAGGAACCCAGAGCGGGCAGGATACCCTTTGCCATCAGAATAAACTGAAAGGTATCATTTTAAACCTGATCACCTATATCTGTTTGGTTAAATATTTCCAGGACAATCATTCCTTCCTCAATGTCTTTTTGGGTGAAGAAGTGTAATGTGCCATTCTTGTCCTTGCCGCTGTTAGGTGGTAAAAACCTGGCTCCTCTTGGTTGATGTGTAATCTTTTAAGATTGAATACTCTCAGTCATGTTGGCCAGTTTTGAGGCATTTAATATGCTGGTGCCCACCAAAATGGTTGTTTCTCTGGGCCAAAGGGGATCCTCTGGTAAGTCAACCAGGGGACTCACAGTGACGTTCAGAACACCAGAAACATTGGCTGCCCTGGACTGCACCATGAATCTGGAATTGTCCTTATGGGAGGTGAAGTTCAAGAACTGGTAGCTGACTCTCCCTTCATCAATTTCCCTCTGTGAGAACTGGGACATGGGGAGCCGATCAACAACCACAGTTCCATATTTCAGGGTTTCAGTTATCTTGTAGAGCACCCCCTGTCTCCTTGCGTACATGGATCTCCTTAGCTTGGACCAAAGTCAGATTCTCTGAAAAGATGCTGAAGGCCTCTTCAATGACAATGCCTTTTTGTGACTGACTTCCAAGTCCCTGTTACCTTGGCTTGAGCCAGACTTGAAAGGTGAAGCTGTCTGCTTCAGTGTCTGAACCATCGTGGAGGTCTCCTATCTATATGTTCCTGCAAGAAGTATGGAAAGTGTATTTGAAAGGCTTGGCTAGCCAAAGAGGGTTTTCCATAAGCAGGAAACCTCGTCACCTTAAACACAATGTCATTGGACGCACTTAGAGGCATCAGTAGACTGGCCAGGAAGTTGGAAGCATCTAATTTGGATCTGACAATGGTTATACCTTCACCTTCCAGGACATTCAGACCTGAAAAGATCAAACATATATACATTTATTTACAACTTTGGTACCAGCGCTATTATCAGTGCAGTAAATCACTGAGAGTTAGAAACACCAAGTCACTTTAAAGAATTGTTGTTTACAAGGAAGTGACCCTTTTTGACATCAGTAGGATATTGATATACAGTAAAATTCTGAGTTTCTTAAAATGCAAAACTACTAAGTTACAACTGGTATCCGACACTATATTCCTTATATTGTTTTGAAATTCAGCAGTGTCAATGGTCCCCACAATAATGCATGTGAATGTTGTACAGCATTATCATATATTTACTGTATACAAGACATCACATTTATAATACACATTTATACACTACAGCAGTAGAAGACTGTTACGGTGCTTTCTGTGAAGGTTTGTGAAGAGAAAATGCAATTTGGCTGTAAAACGTGTTCGGGAGTTTGAACAAAAGGGCAGAGGAGGTTAAAGTTCAGAAATGGGTTTGGTTATTCCAAAGCAGATTTATGACCGATGATGTGTAAATAAAAATATAAAATAAATTGGGACTATATTAGGAAATATAATTGCCAAAATAGGAAAACTGCCGAATCGAGCAAAGGTCAAGTAATGTGTTTCTTGTAAACACTACATGGTCTTCTGTAACCCCTAATGCCCAAAGGACCAAAGGCACTCCTTACACATGTATCTACAGTAGGGCTTCCGTACAGCCCTAGTAACATCCCATTGTATAAAACTGTATTTCCTGAAAGCATTTCATTTTTAGACCAGCTCCCTTGAGGTAGAAAATGAGAATTTAATTCACTGTGTTTATCCAAGTGCTTAACTTAACCAGATTCAAAATCACCAAATAAATCACCAGCAAAAGACTGTCAACCAGGAATGCAAATAGTATTGATTTATTCAGTGCGTGCAGAACAAGCCCAGTAATATGATGAAAAGGGAGATATATTGCGTTCCCTACTGTGGAACATGTGCATTCAGTTATGTGAAAAGCATTAAGCTGAATCATTGAAATAATAAACTCAACTTATTACTTTGAGTTTTAAAGTCATATCTGGCAAATTGTATGCATACCTAAGCTGCTGTCTTTGAACAGCAGACGTGGCTTTTGTAAAGATTCCAATGTACATAGCTTCAATTCCTTCCAAATTTATAGTGCTTATAAAGACTGACTTACACCCAAGAACATATAATAAGGCTGTAATTCCTTCAAGTTTAAATG
This sequence comes from Polyodon spathula, assembly GCF_017654505.1. NCBI lineage: Eukaryota > Metazoa > Chordata > Actinopteri > Acipenseriformes > Polyodontidae > Polyodon > Polyodon spathula. The sequence continues at coordinate 21,624,986 of NC_054552.1, read as the reverse complement.
ATTTAGCAAAAAGCAGAGATGAAGTAACAGCCTGATATGTACAGTAGGGTGTACTTCAACTGTTATAATTAACTATAAAGAATCTGACGAATTTCTCTATTTTCTTTCCTTTCTCACATTCAATTTAAAAAGGTTTTTTCATCATCGTTGCAGCATTTTCTTCTTTTTCTTCCTCTTCATGAATCAAAATCATTATCTTACATTATCTTGTCATTATCTTACAACTGTGACTACTGTAAATAACAAGGTTGTGAAGTCCTTTAAACATGCAAATGTTTAATTCTAATGGTATTACCAGAAACTGGATGTGAGAAAATAATGCTCTTGCTGGAATACTATGTGCTTCAACACTGGGAAAAGAGTGTCTGCTTACATATTTTGTTAGCTACGGTCACTTTAGAATCTCTAGCTTTCAGATGCCCATGCATTTGAATTTTCTGGCTCCCTAGTTCCAATACTGAGTAATCCCCAGTCTCTCATATCCCTAGTACTGTGTGATCAATTATCTATACTCTATTGAGTTGGTGGTTCCCAGATCCCCATCATTGGATTCTCTATATTATACATAGAGCCTTTTTCATTTGAGGAGTGCACATAACACTATAATAAATCACTCACATTTCAGGGTAACATTCGTTTTGAGATTGAAACTTAAAACTTGCTAATATGTGCAACTTAATGCAATAACAGGTGAAGATATTCAGGTAGTTGAGAAAACCTTCGGCTTTCAAATTTAAGCCTCATATATTATTTGTATGTAATTATTCAATTCAACATATAATTGACATACAATATAAAAAATGTTATTAACAGTTTGTTAAAAGAAAGGAAGACAGGACGTGTCTTTCTTGTTTGCTAATCAAACCATGCAAAGAGTTTGCCTAGATATTACCTGCTAGCTACTTTTCACTGTTCCCAGCGTTGTGTGCCATAAGAAAAAGCAACATAGATTAACATAGCACAGGATTTATAGTTTAATATCATTATTACAGAACTTTACAAGGATTATTTGTGCTTTCTAATGTTTCATATGCTGAAAACACAACCTACTTATAAAAAATAACGGCACTCTGACGTCATTTCCCAATGGAGCTTTGCTTTCACAGTTAGTGATTTGGACTACAATTTGACCTCATAAAATGTCGGAGACAGCATTTTATAATAGTGCGATATATGTTTACTGAAGCGGGTTGCATTCAGCAGGTATTCTGGCACATCAGTAGAACCATATTCTCCAATAAGATTTGCCCTGTATTCTTCCAGAGCTGGGAGGAGTTGGTGGGGTTCTGCTCCAGGAAGGATATGGATACCGGGAGTGTGTGTTCCAGCTCGGAGGCTAGAGGAGCAGACAGCAGGAAATCAATGGAGTCCTGGGAAATCCAGAATGCCTTCTTGGGGAGCTCCTGCTGATACCAAATAGATCCAGTCTCCAGCTGATGAAAAAAAAAAGAATATGACAATCATGTTCCACAAACATGCGCAATTTCATACTCACGCACTGTGTTGCATGAGTCCTTGTGCAATGTATTTTATAGGTCTTGGTAGGGTTTTGTGGTCAACGCTTTTTATAAAACAACATTTTCTTTACAACAGCAGAACAAGCCTCCAGATTGCTGAATATGTAAAGTAAGGTACTGTAATTGAGCTGTTAATTTCAGTTATTTCTGTAATGATTGATAACTAATGCATGAAATGAAGATCAGGTGTTGACCTACAATTGCCCGACAATGACTTGTAGCTCGACGCATTAGTGAGATTGGAGCTGTTATCAGTCTGAACAGGTGCACAGGTTAAAGTGTGAATTACCCTGCTGGCGTTATCTGATCTGCAATCTCCCTACCCCGGCTCAACAACCCCACATCTCAACTAACTGATCAGAAGTGCCTGAGAACTAAAACATGATTTAAAAGAGCAACTGCAGCTTTCCAGATGTCAAGAAACCTAAACCAAGTCATTTTTTTCTTCACACCAGCATAAATAATCTACAGTTATTACAATAGAAATCGTAAGTGACTGGGGAAGAGCAGTTGCTTCCACACTATTATCACAATAATACTGTAGTATTACTTCTAGTAAAAACTGTGTCATTGAACTTTTGTTTCTTTTAGTATTTCCAAAGCATGGCAAAACATGGTAATGCATAGGTATACCTTGTAAAGCCCAGAAAGACATGGTAAAGCATATTTAAAAACATGGGAAACTATTGGTAAATGCACAGTAAAACCATGGGAAAAACATGGGAAAACTACTAAATTACAGTGCAAATTAACTGGCAATTTTTATAAGGGTTTTAAGTAGGGTGGATATGAGTTGCATGACTGATCAATTCCACTGACATTACATTAACTAGAGTGAAAAAAATAATCAGCAGGAGTTACCATTGACATTGTAAAGATAATAAGCTGGCACGAAATGGGTTTGGCCAGCTTGGATGTCTTCGGTTTTCCTTGTTTTTGCACACTGACTGATTGTTTACATTGATAAACCCAGTAAACCTTCATTAGAGATGTAGTAATAAAAGTCTGCCTTATAATGTTTTATGAAAGTGATATTAAGTGTTAGTGAAATAATATTCTAACAAAGTATGATATATATGGGTTTATTTTAATTAACTGAATTATGTACAGAGAATTCAGCATTGTGATCTTTAAAACCACTTTTGAGTGACACCTTTAACAAATGATATTCAATGCAGTTACAATGCAACGTACCTGCATTAACGTGCACTGTACAATGTAATGAGCCATTGGTAGAATGTTAAAACTGTGGAACCAGTCATATAGCATATTACACTGTGGAGGCATTATAGGTTGCACACTGCTTACCCCTGCCTGAGTGAAACTGGACACCATGGTCTGATTGGCTGAGATCAATCTGCCTAGATGTGGTGCTCTCAATACATGATACGTTATCTCCTCTGAGAGTGCCTCCTCTCTCATGCCATTGGTCACTGTTTTAAGGATCTGGCTAGTGATTGGTTTGCTTGTTCCTGGTGAAGAAAAACAATTGAGTCAACCTTCCATAAATAAATATTGTATTTTTGTAATTTTTTCTTCTGGCACCTAATCACTTCCTGTGTTAGTTCACTCCAATGGTCCTCTGCAATCGGACCATATGACCTTAAGTGAAGGTTCAAGGATGCAGCAGTTCAAATAGATACATTTTACAGTCCTATAATGAGTGGTAATCTAGCGTTGCTCTTTGAACCCCTGAGCTTGTTTGTTTTTCTATTCAATTTTCCTTGTGTAATGGGCAGTACTGTGTGATTCCCTGCTGTTCCGGATCCTTGTCGGTGGGATGAGATGAGGTTAAGAGCTCTATAACCAAGAATGCAGATGAGCCTGGCTCTTTTGCACAGTGGTTAAGTCTCTGCAGTGATGCCCTGTTTCCGTTGCTTGTAAAGATTTACATACATATTGTTTTTGTCATTGTTTTTGTTCTATTTGAAAATGAGTGCAAGTAACCGATAACACAACAGAAAGGCCGGTCTTCACCTGGATACACTGCAAGCTCCCCCTTGGTTTCCATGACGATGGACAGCTGCCTCACGGTAACATTGAAGACCTGAGCGGTGGTGTGAGTTCCGTCACTCACTGTGAAGCTAAAACCACCAGACAGCGGACCTGAGGAGAGAGAGCAACTGAATATCAGCTGCTTTACCACATTTTGTTCCCCTTTTGTTTGCTTGCGTTTTCCTCAGTTTAGAGGGCATTTTATAACACAAGCACAAGCAGTTTTAAATTAAAATGTTGTGAATAAGGCCTGCACTTTTGTCGTTATTTCAGTCTTTTTGTCTTTGTATGTCCATGCCTCACCTTGTACACACAGAATTACAGTACAGCAAAGCAAACCCACTCAAACGACAACAACCATGCAACGCAAGTCATTACACTCTTGGTAGAGAAAAAATGTAGAGTAAGTGGGTGAATCAAGGAGAGGAAGAAAGTATATAACACTTCTTGTCAGACAAGTGGAATCCACAGAGGTTCCTCTGGATACTTATTTTATAAAACTACACATAAACAGTATTTAATAAATGGGTCTATCACTGCTGTAGTTAGAGGTATAACAATTCACTAATGTCATGACATGACACCTGTCACAATATGCAGGTTGTGATACATATGCATCACGATACATGTTATAGTCCTGATGGACTTTGCATGATGCAAAATAAGATCAAATTATCATTTAATGATGAATTATTTTGTTAAAAGACAAAAAATAAATGAGTTTGGGAGACTATTCATATCAACTATAAAGAACACGTATTCCTCATTCAAGAACCACTTGGTGACCTGCAATGAGCTCTTTGGTGCTTATAATCTTGCATCACAATACAAACGATGCATACTCTGTTACGACATGATTAATCATGAAATGAAAATATCACGGTTTTCCAATGCAGGATGGAAGTGAGAGACATGCCTTTTTAGAGACATGCCTTTTGAGTGCCATTTTAAAATGGGGTCCCCCACTGACAAAATTGAAATTGTGAACTTCTGGTATATATTATTAGTGTTAAAGATGTTGGGGAGTGCTAGCTATCTTGTATTGGGCCAATATTAATTTGAGGCTTATTACTGAAAGACCCACCTTCACGGACGAAAATCACTTGCCCATCATTTATTTGCGCCTGACTGAAGTTCTGGATGCTGTTGCTAGGTGATGACCGCAGTGCCACCCGCCCATTGGATGGGGGCTTGATGGAATATTTCAAAAAAAGTGTCCCGATCTTCACTGCTCAAAACACTTTGACCTATTTCAACAGTTTCTCCAGGCCAAATCTGAGTAACAGAATTGAATTCATTGACACCAATATATTTCAAATTAAAATGTGTGTTTAATGACAGCATTTTTTATTGGATGCAAAGCACACAACCCTGTTAATGGTTCTGATACAGCAGAACTCCTTTCTTGTGCCAGAGGAAAAATCTGCTATTGAGAGCAGCTGCTATTGTTAGCTATGTATGCTTGACCCACTATCGCTAGTCTATAGTTAAGCATTTGCCTCTCAGACTCTTCCATTAATGGAGTCCAGATGGTACCCAATGGCTGAAAACAACATTAGAGGTAATACATGGAGCAGGTCTTGTGAGAGCTAGCAGTGGGGATTATTATGAATTGGCTGGAAAGAAATAGCACATTACACTGGGTCTGGTGAGAATAGAATGGCTGGATGAATGAGTCAACTTTTAAACACCACTCATACTGTATACTTGTCATAGGTAGTTCACATGCTTATTATTACATTTGTTTCAAATACATATATTAAAGTAACAGAATTCCCACAATGTGTTCTTTTAGAGGACTGCATTGTTAGATACAGTGCTCAACAGTTCATAGAATATGTTCTTTGCATTGGCACATGGTTAACACAAAATTATCGGGATTAAATATCTGACTTCTTGGAAAGTCCTGTACATATTAAGACCATAGGACACTATTTCTTTTCATAAAAACTATAATGGCTTCCATGAAAAAAGTAAAAAACAAAACAAACAAAAAAAACTGACACTGTAGCAAAACTAGTGAATGAAGGGTTAATTTAAGTATCCTTATGTAGCTTCTTAGTGTGTTTTACTTTCACACTAAATTAAGAGCTAAACAGCTAAAGAACAACAACCTTCTTAAACTCTTCAACCCTCTTTATTCGTTACTTTTTTGCACTGTTTCCATTCATGTTTTCATCAACACTTCGTTAACCACTGCCCGTGTTCCTTGATAAAAATAAATAAATAAATACATAAAATAAACTTAATATAAGAACTAAAACTATTCTAGAATGTTAAATTACTCCACCCTCATCTCTGACAAAGAACCAAGAGCCTTCTATGAAGCTGCCCTGCCACCTGGTGGATGTTAGCGTCACTGCACCCTCAATTATGCAGTACCTAAAGGATTTTATTTAGATAGGCAGAACTCAGTTTACTTTGGCCTTTCTAACAGAGTAAAATGTCCAGTACTTTTTAATTATTATTGTAGTATAATGAAAGACCAAATTGTGAAGCATACACATCCTAAAATGTTCATTTCTAGGTTAGTAATTTCTAGTTTTGAACCTTTGGGCCATATCCACAAAACATTTTTTTTCTCCTTTTTTTTTTTTTTTTAAAAGCCAGTTTTAACAAGAAACACATTTGCTGTGTTTCGTGTTGCCCATATTGCAGTTTTTTTATTTATTTAAACACATTCATGATAGTCATGATACATTATTAAATGCAAGAAATAAACTATCCAGTTCAGGTTCCCATCTGCAACAATACTGGAGTTCTAACTGAAATTAATGGCGTATTGTGGGAACGGAAAACAGGCCCGTCGTCACTGGTTTTAAGTGCTGTTCACTTTCCCTATCTCCTTGACCCCGTCACACCCTTAAAGTTAAACGCACACTTCTCGTTGGAGTACACAGTTGTGTTCATGTTAACATTTTACATAACTTTTAAAGACCTTAGCTTTTAGAAGGTAACCAAATTGTGTATTGTGTAACTATACTGTAATAATTTATTATTCACTTAATGTCCCATTGGTTTAGATTAGCCAAGTTAACAGTGTAGAGAGTTTATATAAATGTCAGTTTCACCAAACGATAACCAGAACTAATGCTTCCTTCTGAAAGGGTTTAACAAATATATCTCCCAAGGGATATTTGTTTATTGTTACATTTAAGTTGCTTGTTTCTGAATTATCTAAACAGTATTTGCTATATCCGTGGCTTGCAAGATTAAGTAGTACACAAGGCACTGGTTCACTTTACCTTCAATCCAATACTGCCTGTAACTCTGGGAGGATCATGATTGACTGGAATGATAGTAATGTTGACCGTCACCGGTTTGCTGTTCCTGTCTATCTCAGAAGCCAAGGCTATAACTGTGAAGCTGTCAAATTCAGTGTCGCTGCCATCATGATAGTAGAAGATAAGCCCTTGGTCCACCTGCAATTAAAAGGTTTCCTTCAGTGTTTTACAGATTTATACAGAGTAGGGATGATTTTCAAAATGCCTTTCAAATTGCTTTTTTCAGGTGCTGCACATGTGTAATTTTTAATACAATCTCACACTTTGTATTCACAAATCAATCTTCCTGGGCTGTATTCAAGAAAGCCTTTGTTCTGCAATGCTTTCAATTACTTGAACATTTCTGAAAGGCTTGTACAATAGTTTCAGACAGATACAGACATACAGAAAGCATCCCTCTCCGGTGCTGCCTGTCCCACACACAATTACCCTCTTCTTTTTATGAGCTGTGAGTAGGGATCACCTCCCAGGTCTGTCTACATTCTGAAATGCTAATCACATTTCAACCAAATAAGAATCGGTCTGGTGTCATTTAAACCACCATCATTTTAATAGTACCTTACTTAACAAGGCTTATTAAGTCAATTATTTTGATAAATGTATATGGTTCACAATTACTGTGTATTTGAAATGGATATTAATTGTTGATATTCAAGAAATATGCCAGGAAAGCATAGTTAGCTTGAAAGAATAATTACGGATTGTGTTTGTGTGTTGTGGGTCCTATCATAGTGTACAATTACTTTGATTCCGAAATGCAATTGGGTAATTATGATCCATTATGAAAGATGAATGATGGCTGACCATAATAAAGTAACCACAGGTTCCACCATCTGAGATGATAGATGGTCTAGTTGATTTCAAAGTTTCAAAGTGTATATAACTCTAATCAACCATCAGTTATAAAATGGTCCTAATTCAGGATAAACTATGGGCTCAACATTGCTCAATGTGGTTTTAATTGAGGGTTAGACATTGTTTTCTGTTCTTCTGTATACACCATGGTTAAGAACCAGATCTACTGATGCAAAAAGCAATTTCGAGTTTAAAAAATATTGCATTAAATATCTAATCGTAAAACCAGAATTTGTAGCCCAAAGTAACATTTCTGAAATGAAAATGAAACGAAAAGATCGTCTTGTTCTGCAAGAGAAGTATCAGCTGTGCACACTAATTGAATTGTAAGGGCAGGACATATTTGGGTAAAAACTTTGTACTTTTCTATTACTGTATCATTGTCATTGCAATCATTCAGAGTGGTTCTGTTCCTCACTTGTTGAGTTATTATCATCTTTTCTTCAACTATGTCTTTACCTGGCTGCTTTGAACTTATCTGGAAAAAAGTGCAGGAATAGAGTAGCCTACCTCATTCCACTTAAATCATCTGAGTTTTCAACTGCTCATCCCACTTACTCTTATAGACAAAGACCTCAGAGATGAAAAGGTTGAAAGGTTACATTCTCACATAATGTGCAGGTGATATAAAATAGCAACATATATACAAAAAAATATATAGAATGCCATTTAAAGTTTGTGTATTTTTCCTAAAGAATCTTGCACAACAAGATTTTATAGGCACAAAAGGATGACAACTTCAATCCAGAGCATTATAGTTCCTTTTGTGTTTGATTTCACGGAATATATTTAATAATAATGAGGCTTGGCCTAAAATTGAAGTGGAGTTGGACTTGTACCAGGTTTAACATAGACTAGCAGAACCCACTGATAACGTACCTCATTCCAAGTGAAGAAACACACCACATCTGGGTGGCTCGTCTACAATGAGGTCTATGTTCACACTGCTGTAGTACTGGTCGGACACTCGGAGGATGTCTTTATTCAGCGCCTTGGACCCTCCTTCCATAAGCATAATATTCTTCATCTGGAGGGGAATCATCTCAAAGAGAACTCGGATGTTTTCCATGCTGGTCGTCCCGTCGGTCACATCCACCGTGAAGGCGTCACTTTGCTGGCCCAGCTTGGAGATGTAGATGACTCTGCCATTGTTGATGTCCTCCTGAGTGAAGGACTGGGTGTTATTCAAGCTGGGGGTTGCTGTGGCAGCAGAGTCATTGACTAGCGTGATAATGTGACCTTGTTGGGGAGGCTCTTTAATGTAATAAACAACTTCAGAGGGTAGGAAATCAGCATGTTCCACCTGAAACGCATTAGAAGTTCATTTAATTATATTGCATAAAGTAAAAGACCAATATGTTTGTACTGCCACTCAAAGTATCTATTTTAGACTTAGATGAACAAACATGGTTTTTAAAGTGCCAGTTAAATTAAATGCCAAGAGACGGGCAGCAAGAATGGTTTAGAATAGTTCCCTTATAAAAGTTTCCCATAATAAAAGCTCAGCAAAGTTTAATAAAGCACTGTGAAAGCATGGTAAAGCATGAGTAAGTGTTGTAAAGTCCTGAGATGTATGGTAAAGCATATTAAAAACATGGCAAACCATGGCGAACCATGGTAATGCATAGTAGAACAATGAGAAAAAGCATGGGAAAGCAAACGTAATACCGATCCACAAAAAGGGAAACAAAACTGAACCAGGTAACTACAGACCAGTAAGCCTGACTTCTATTATATGCAAACTTATGGAAACTATAATAAGATCCAAAATGGAAAATTACCTATATGGTAACAGGGTCCTGGGAGACAGTCAACATGGTTTTAGGAAAGGGAGATTGTGTCTAACTAACTTGCTTGATTTTTTTGAGAATGCAACATCGATAATGGATAATTGCAAAGCATATGACATGGTTTATTTAGATTTCCAGAAAGCTTTTGACAAAGTCCCGCACAAAAGATTAATTCTCAAACTGAACGCAGTTGGGATTCAAGGAAACACATGTACATGGATTAGGGAGTGGTTAACATGTAGAAAACAGAAAGTACTGATTAGATGAAAAACCTCAGAATGGAGTGTGGTAACCAGTGGTGTACCACAGGGATCAGTATTAGATCCTCTGCTATTCCTAATCTACATTAATGATTTAGATTCTGGTATAGTAAGCAAACTTGTTAAATTTGCAGACGACACAAAAGTAGAAGGAGTGGCAAACACTGTTGCAGCAGCAAAGGTCATTCAGAATGATCTTGACAAGATTCAGAACTGGGCAAAGACATGGCAAATGACATTTAATAGAGAAAAGTGTAAGGTACTGCACGCAGGAAATACAAATGTGCATTATAAATATCATATGGGAGATGCTGAAATTAAAGAAGGACTATGAAAAAGACCTAGGAGTTTTTGTTGACTCAGAAATGTCTTCATCTAGACAATGTGGGGAAGCTATAAGAAAGGCTAACAAGATGCTCGGATACATTGTGAAAAGTGTTGAATTTAAATCAAGGGAAGTAATGTTAAAACTGTACAATGCACTAGTAAGACCTCATCTTGAATATTGTGTGCAGTTCTGGACACCTCGCTATAAAAAAGATATTGCTGCTCTAGAAAGAGTGCAAAGAAGAGCGAATTATTCCGGGCTTAAAAGGCATGTCATATGCAGACAGGCTAAAAGAATTGAATCTGTTCAGTCTTGAACAAAGAAGACTACGTGGCGACCTAATTCAAGCATTCAAAATTCTAAAAGGTATTGACACTGTTGACCCAAGGAACTTTTTCATCCTGAAAAAAGAAACAAGGACCAGGGGTCACAAATGGAGATTAGACAAAGGGGCATTCAGAACAGAAAATAGGAGGCACTTTTTTACACAGAGAATTGTGAGGGTCTGGAATCAACTCCCCAGTAATGTTGTTGAAGTTGACACCCGGGATCCTTCAAGAAGCTGCTTGATGAGATTCTGGGATCAATAAGCTACTAACAACCAAACGAGCAAGATGGGCCGAATGGGTTCCTCTCGTTTGTAAACTTTCTTATGTTCTTATGTTTCAAATGCTCTCCTGCCCAGTTTGCCAGGTCTGAAACTCCCTGAACTAGGTAATTTAATTCAGAAATCTTGAAATCACCAAACCCATGCTGAACAGCTCATCTCTGCTACAGAGGTACCTAGAGGTGACCCATCCATACAGAGTGATTTTAATAAGCATGCACCCTGTTAATAAGCACCATAAAGACACGAGTAGAACAAGCAAAATGATATTTCTGTCAATATCCTATTGACACAACATGAATAATGTGCCATTAGAAAATGTGAAAGAGAGTGACCATAGCTTTAACTCATAGGTTACTGTGGCAAAGTGGCTAGTGGAGGGGAACAGGTATAACGGTGATGCGATGCAGGAGTGACAGGCAGACAACAGTTTCCAGTGACAAGGTGCTTTTATTTATAATCCAGGTCTGGTGACCGTTAAATAATAAATCCCCGGCTATACACAACAATGTGTAAAGCACGGGGATAGCAATAACACAGACACAGTCCCGAACAAAACGAACACACGGTCACCAGTCCTGGGTGAGTGCAGACGTGCTTGTGGTGGGTGAAGACACTGTATTTCGTGACGGTTCCGTGCAGTGGTGATCCGGATTGTGCTGACCCTGGTCGACAGCTCCGGACCGGTGAGTTAACTGTCTGGTGGTGCAAAACGCAGACAATTACAAACAAACACAACAAAACACAACACGTAATTCTCTTTACAACGAGAGCTCCTCTCTCGCTCCTTCTCTCTCCAAGCGTTAACCCAAACGAAGGAAAAGACCAGCGTTACCCTGGCCCCTATATGTAATCCCGCATGATATCAAGATAAACGGTTGCAGCTACCTTATTACTTGCAGCTGCCTCTCGTTTACCTTTCAAATCAATACGGTCTTACAACAGAGTCGCGCTTCCCTCCAGGCTGACCCACTTCCCTGACCCGGAAACGAACTGTCAGGCCAGCCCTTCCAGATGCTTCTCCTCCCGTTCTTTAGCGCCCTCACAGGTTGGGAGGAAGATTCATCACCAGAACTCATCTTTCCGTCACATATCCCACCGCTCAGAGTGGAGCCGAAGGAACACTCGGCTAAATCTACCTTCCCCATTACTCCCCCCTCCCGGGAAAAATAATCCGCATTTTGGTGGTCTTTCCCCGCACGGTGTACCATGTGGTACATGAAGGGCTGCAATGCCAGATACCACCGAGTTATCCGGGCATTGCTGTCCTTCATTGTGCTTAACCACTTGAGTGGGGCGTGGTCTGTGACCAGATCGAATGAGTGTCCCAGCAGGTAGTATCGTAAAGAGTGAGTAGCCCATTTAATGGCCAAACACTCTTTTTCGACTACGGAGTAGTTGCGTTCCCGAGGTAACATTTTTTTACTGAGGTATAATATCGGGTGCTCTACTCCAGCTACTTTTTGGGACAAGACTGCACCCAAACCTACATTCGATGCGTCGGTGTGGAGGATGAATCTCTTGGTGAAATCTGGAGTGATAAGAGTGGGGGCCTGGCAAAGTGTACGCTTAATAGTATCAAACGCTCCCTGACACTCAGCTGACCATTTAATTAAATTTGGAGCACTCTTTTTGGTGAGGTCGACTAACGGGTTAACCACTGTGGCGTACTCGGGGATGAAGCGGCGGTAATAACCGGCTAAGCCCAGTAGTGACCTCACCTGAGTCTTGGTTTTGGGGATCGCTGCATCAACCAAAGCCTGGATTTTGGTGACTACAGGTCTCACCCTTCCATTCCCCATTAAAAATCCCAAATATTGAGTCTCTGTTTTGGCAAACGCACATTTCCTCAAGTTAGCTGTCAGCCGGGCTGCCCTTAGAGACTGAAGAACGGCTGCAACCCTAGCCAAATGCTCTCGCCAGGTGGAGCTGTAAATCACCACGTCATCAATATACGCTGCTGCATATTCATGATGTGGGCGTAAAACCTGATCCATCAGTCTCTGAAAGGCAGCGGGCGCACCATGTAGCCCAAACGGCATGGTTTTAAAGTGGAACAGCCCTTCTGGTGTTGAAAATGCGGTTTTCTCTCTGGAGCTGCGGGTTAAAGGGATTTGCCAGTATCCCTTCGTCAGGTCCAGAGTGGAAATAAACCTCGCTTTTCCCAGTCTGTCTAAAAGTTCGTCGACCCGAGGCATGGGATATGCATCGAACTTAGCAATAGCGTTCACCTTTCTGAAATCCACACAGAAGCGGTTGGTGCCGTCTTTCTTAGCCACTATGACGATCGGACTGCACCACTCGCTCCTGGAAGGCTCAATCACCCCAAGCTCGAGCATATCCCATACCTCTTTGCGAACGCCACTTCGTCGACTTTCTGGGATCCGGTACGGTCTCTCTCGCACTGTGACACCTGGTGGAGAGATAATGTCATATTCAACTAAGTTTGTCCTGCCGGGCACGTCAGAAAAAACATCGCTGAACTCCTCAATAAGCTTACGCAGCTCTCTTTGCTGATCCGGAACCAATTGTTCCCCCATAGAAATCGCTCTTGTGCTCGGGGTCTCTGAACAGGGACCTAAATCATCCTCCATATTGCCTGGGGCTATAAATAAGACCTCCCTTGCCTGCCAGGGCTTTAATAAATTGACATGATAAATTTCACGTTCATTTCGGCGATCGGGCTGTCTAATTTCATAATTTACTTTCCCTATAGCCCGAATCACCTCATACGGCCCCTGCCATTTAGCACACAGTTTCGATTCAGATGAGGGAAGTAGCAGCATTACCTTGTCCCCTGGTCGAAAGGTTCGAATCCGTGCATTTTTGTTGTAATGCTGCTGTTGTCGGTGCTGAGCCGATCTGAGGTTGTCTTGGGCCAAACGACCGACCAAATCCAGGCGATCTCGTAGTAGGAGCACATACTTCACTACATTTTTTTGACGAGCCTTTGTGCTCCTCCCACCCCTCCCTCAGCAGGTCGAGAATGCCGCGAGGCTGCCGGCCGTACAGGAGCTCAAAGGGGGAGAACCCCGTTGAACTCTGCGGCACTTCTCTCACCGCAAAAAGGAGGTAGGGAAGAAGCGATGCCCAATGTTTCTGCTCCTGTGTTACAAATCGCCTCAGCATCGACTTTAAGGTCTGATTAAAACGTTCAACCAAACCGTCCGATTGTGGATGATAAACGGACGTCCTGATGGGACGTATTTTTAATATTTTGTACACCTGCTGTAACGTATTGGACAAAAAATTGGTTCCGTGATCCGTCAAAATCTCCTTGGGGATCCCTACTCTAGCCATAATCTGCGCTAACTCGGTGGCTATTGCAGCTGCACTAGTGGACCTCAATGGAACTGCCTCTGGGTATCGCGTTGCATAATCCACCACTACTAATATATGCGTATACCCAGAGTCAGAAGGTAGCAACGGGCCCATTATGTCCATTGCAATGCGCTCGAACGGAGTGGAAATAATCGGCAGTGGGACCAAAGGAGCGGGGCGCACTCGACCTGGCGCTACTCGCTGGCAGTCTGGGCATGTGGCTACATATCTCGACACATCAGTATGAAGACCGAGCCAATAGAATCGAGCCAATATTCGCTCCCTCGTCTTCTCGGCTCCGAGGTGCCCCGCAAAAGGGATATCATGCGCCAGCCTCATGACCTCGGTCCGACAAGACGGGGGAACCAATAATTGTGTTACAGGCTGTCCTGTGCCCGCGGCTAGGTTTACCCTATATAGTAATTGCCCCTTGATACTGAAATGTGGATATACTAGCGGCCCAGCGCCATCAACATCCTTACCTTCAATGGACCGGACCTGCCCCCAAGCGTGCACCAGTGACGGGTCGTTCTTTTGGCCCCACACTAGGTCCGCGCTTGAGTACCACGGGTCCGGTATATTGAGAGGGGCTGGAATAACCTCTGCCCTAGTCGGCCCAGTAACCTCGCTGAGTTTGTTTCCGCAAACAGGGTAATGTCGTGAGGAGGAGGGTGGCTCTGGGGTCGGAACAGGGAGTTTCTGCGGAGGCCCGTGGGCGGGAGGGAAGGCGCCCAGGCAGAAGAGGAATAAACAAAAAGATCACGCCTTTCCCACTCCCTTCGACTGGCGTTTGTTACCATTACAGCACTCTCCCACCAGACCCCAGCCTTGTCTCAAAGACGCTCCCTCCCATTTCGCGGTCCGTCTCTCCTTATTTGTTTTTCTAGGACGGAAAAGAGGGGAAAACATTTCAGGATGAAAAGGAAACACATCACCAATCCGTTCCTTTTTCCCTTTTTCTGCCACGTTTACGTGTGTGGCTGAGACTGCCATTATTTGCACCAATTCTTTGAATTTTGGCCAGTCTCGGCCCAGAATAACTGGGTGCGGCAACCTTTCCGCCACCCCGACTACAAGGTGACGTTTTATCGGTCCTACCGATAAATATACTTTTAGGGTGGGGTATGCCGCCGTGTCTCCATGGATACAGGAGATGGCCACCTGACCTTGTGGCCGCCACGACATACCGCCCAAGAGAGCTGTCCTGATCAAGGTCTGCTCACACCCTGTGTCCACTAACGCGTGGGTTTTCACATTCCCTAAAACCACGTCAATCAGACAGGGCCCCTCCCAACCGTTTTCCCCCTGCTTACCCGTTCCAGGTGTCCAGTTGCATGCAGCCACGTCACACTCCATAGCAGCGGGGCATGACCTGGCCCTATGTCCTGGCTGGTTACACCTAAAACAGAGTGGAGGGACAGAGGGGGCATAGGTTAAATATCTGTCCCGCTGCTGGTAGGGCAACGGGGCAGGGGCAACACCTCTACCCCAGCTGGGGGCCATCCTCGGTCTCCATGGGGGGGAGGCAAGGGGGCCCAACAGGGTCGGCGGTCTGGGAGGTCTGGGTGCCGGGACCGAGGGTGATGGTGGTGGTGTTGGAGGAGAGGGAGGGAGAGGTTGGTTCCTGAGCAGGGCAGGGGCTGACAGGATCCCGACCCGGGCTGACGTCAAAGAGTCCTCAAAATCTTCGGCCAATTTGACCGCCTCCTCCAGGGTGTCAGGGTTGTGGCGCCGTACCCACGCCTGAGTTTCGGCGCCGACCACATGGCAGAATTGTTCCACCACAATGGCTTCCCCCATTTGTTGAGCGGTCTTCTTCTCTGGGGTCAGCCAATGGACCATGTGGTCGCACAACCGCTGTGCCACCACCCTGGGGCGTGTCTCCGGGGCTCTCCGGTACTCGCGGAACCGCGTCCGGTGGGTCTCCGCGGTGATGTTGAGACGACGGAGGATAGCCTGCTTGACTAGGTCATAGTCAGTGGCGTACTGGTCGCTCAGGGCTTGGTAAGCTGCCTGCGCTTCCCCGATCAGGCAAGGTCCTAGCTGGCTTGCCCAGAACTCCCGAGGCCATCCCGCCGCGGTTGCCAGCCGCTCGAACGCCACCAAAAATGCCTCCGGATCATCCTCCGCCGTCATTTTCATGGCCCGTGCCTTCGGGGCCGACATCAATGATGTTCCGGTAGGGGTCGCTCCTGCAGCAACGATCAGCCCTACCCGTTCAATGAGCGCCGTATAGCGCTCCTCCCTCCGTCTCTCCTCTGCATCCCGTCTGGTCTCCAGTGCCTGCAGCAACTCCGCCAGCGCGTTGCGGTCCATAGTCCCGTGTTCTGACACCACGTGTGGCAAAGTGGCTAGTGGAGGGGAACAGGTGTAGCGGTGATGCGATGCAGGAGTGACAGGCAGACAACAGTTTCCAGTGAAAAGGTGCTTTTATTTATAATCCAGGTCTGGTGACCGTTAAATAATAAATCCCCGGCTATACACAACAATGTGTAAAGCACGGGGATAGCAATAATACAGGGCACAGTCCCGAACAAAAACGAACACACGGTCACCAGTCCTGGGTGAGTGCAGACGTGCTTGTGGTGGGTGAAGACACTGTATTTCGTGACGGTTCCGTGCAGTGGTGATCCGGATTGTGCTGACCCTGGTCGACAGCTCCGGACCGGTGAGTTAACTGTCTGGTGGTGCAAAACGCAGACAATTACAAACAAACACAACAAAACACAACACGCAGTTCTCTTTACAACGAGAGCTCCTCTCTCGCTCCTTCTCTCTCCAAGCGTTAACCCAAACGAAGGAAAAGACCAGCGTTACCCTGGCCCCTATATGTAATCCCGCATGATATCTAGGTAAACGGTTGCAGCTGCCTTATTACTTGCAGCTGCCTCTCGTTTACCTCTCAAATCAATACGGTCTTACAACAGAGTCGCGCTTCCCTCCAGGCTGACCCACTTCCCTGACCCGGAAACGAACTGTCAGGCCAGCCCTTCCAGATACTTCTCCTCCCGTTCTTTAGCGCCCTCACAGGTTGGGAGGAAGATTCATCACCAGAACTCATCTTTCCGTCACAGTTACTTATATATATATAGTATATAATATATATATATAATATATATTATATATATAAAAGCTGACCCCAGGACAGTCTGGGACTAAGGCTGTGAAAAAGAAGAAGATATATATTTTTTTTATTTACCTTTTAGAACTTCCAGATTGAAACACTCCAAAACACTAATAATCTGTGTTTGTGTTGAAGAATTGTAATATAAGCAGAGTTGTTCATTTCCTTGAGACCATTTATATTTTATTATTTATTTAGTTGGCCAAAACAGCTTCCATGAAAAAGTTTTTCAATGCAATTAAGGAGTTACATTTTCCATTTTCTAAAGAGCAAATGAAAAAGTAAACCTATCGTTAGAAGGTCCTGGTTGATTTCAGTCAGCTCTCCCTCAAAGGAGTAGATCAGCTTATTTCTTACTACCTTAGGCGGTAACTGGTAGACTTCCCTAAAAATCCTTATTCTGAACATTCCTTCTATTGAGACCTGACTGGCTTTCACTGTGAACTCAAAGTAGTCCTTGGAGTTTAGATTTTTATCGCTGTGGTGGTATGACACCATCCCTTTCCTGAGGTTGTCCTGGGAAAAGAACATGGCCTCTTGTCCATTGACTGTGACCTCCCCTTCTCTCGGATGCACAACCACCTCATACTTGATGTCCTTTGGGTCTCTGATATCCATGTTGGACTCCACGCTCAAGATGGTGCTGTCCAGCTTCTTGGACCCACCTTGGTCGACAACAATCATGGTGTTATTTGCTATTTGAAGGGTCTGAGGCCTGGATTTCTAGCAGGGTTTTAGTTTTGTGAAGTCCATCAGATACCTGCAGCTGAAACCTGCCGCAATCTGCACCCTGGTGTACAAAAAGCACCTTCTTCTCTTTTAGGTCACTCTGGGAGAAACAAAAAAGTGACTGGGAGTTATCTTGTGCTGACATTATATTATAGTCAGAATCTTCATCACCAAAGAGGATGTCCTCTGTGGTCAACAAACGCTGACCGTTTCTGACAACACTGTAGGTCTTGTCCACTGGCACATGGTCATTCCTGGACTGTATGTTGATTTTGAACACTCCTTTCACTGAATCTTGCCACAAGGCTTGGACCAGAGAGCTCTCTTTGGTCTGCTCGAAAGCCAGAAATGCAAATTCATCTTCACTGCTCTCTGACCCATCATGCTTGTAGATCAGCTTCTCCAAGAGCAGGTTTTCATTACTGAACACACTGACTGCCCCTTCAAATCTTAGCTGTCCAACTGGAGATTCCCTGATAAGCCGTCCATGCTGAGGGTTCTGAATGAACTGGTACACAAAATGCGCTATGTTTCTACTATGAAGCCAGAGATGGTCTTTAGTCAAGACTTTTTCTTCACCTGCTACGACAGTCAGTCCCTCATTTATTAGGACAGGTACATCTTGGTTGGCTAGGATCCTAATCGGGTAGGTGTATACAGGTGAGTATTGCTGGTCTACAAACACCTGGAACTGGAACGCAATCCTCAATCTCAACAGCTCTGCGGATCCGAACCTTGTAGTTGAGATGAGCTTTTCTCAGATCTTCTTGAGTGAAAGTGTCTCCTTCAAATAGTTCTCGATCCAGCAGCAGCAGACTACCATTAGCAGGGGCCTTCAGGATCACATATTGGAAGGAAGTGTAATCAACACTGTCCCTTCAAGGCCGCCTCCAGCTCCTCCAGTGTGATAGCCTTTTGCCCTCCTTTTGCAACTACTAGTGGAACCAGTTTTACCATTTTGAATCTGGAGGGCTTGATTTTGATAAAGAAGGTGTTGTTCCTCAGAAGCAGATGGCCCAGTTGCAAATCAAACTTAACCCTCTCAACCACCACCTCACTGTAATCGTTAGTGTCTGTGCTGAAGTACCTCAAATGGCCTCGCCTCAGATCTTCTTGATGGAAGGATCTCACGTGTTTCCAATCTCCATTTTCCAGTTTCTGCAGCTCTCCAAAATGCAGGAGATTGGTGACATTGACCACAATGACCCCATTCTGAGCAGTAGATGACACCGCCAAGTTGTGGATACCAATCTCAGATTCTTCACTCTGGGACAGGATGAGGCCTGCGGTTTTCTGACATTGAGATTAAATGTGGCTGGCTGGCTGACTGAGTGTCCATCAGAGACCTGAATATTTAGTTGAGCAAAGCTTCCACTCTTGTGTACATAGTAGATGTCTCCATCTTTAAGTTCCATGCATGTGAACACTTCTATGCTCTGCCCTGGTTGTTGACGGTTTTCTAAATATCCTTCGTCCTTACTTGGTCCAGAAGTCACTAAGCGCTTTAGTTCATCACATCTGGTGTCTGCATCTACTATGTGGATGAAGTTGGAACCCAGACATGTGTGTGTGTACTCTTAGATCCAAGTGTCTCATCCGTTCAGCTGTGGTATATCATTGATGGGTGTGATCTGTATGGGAAGTGTATATCGCTTGGTTGCCAAATTTCAGGAAGGAAGCCTGTGCTATATGCTACCACATCAAACAGCAGCTGGTCCATGTATCTTTCTGAACCATCATGGATGTACTTGATTTTCTTATTGACCATATCAAGAAGGGTGAACTTTTGTCTTCTATTCAAGTTGTTTACATTTAAATCCATATGACCATGCCAAGGGTCTTTCTGCAGAGTGAAGACAATCTGGGACTGCCTGATGCCTATGCTGTTTAGGTCCACAGTGGGTTGGAGGTTGTCTAAGTCCACAAAGGCTTGCCCCCCTTCAGGGACTATCAGTGGGCTAATTTTTAAGAGCCAAGTGACATTCCAAAAAACAGGTGGCATGTCTTCAGTAGGGTGGTAATGCTGTTCACCAGGGTCAACATCTATTAACTCAAATACGTTAGAGTTTGGAGTTGGGGTAACTACAGATTCCTTGTCATATGAGCTTGAATAGTCCACAGAGTCTTCGTCATCACAGGTGGTCTGGATGTTGTTTGATATCAGAACATCCTGCAGGCTTCTCTCTTCATGGTTGACTTTTATGTCTCCCAGACAGCCAAAGAAAAAGTCACCTGCTATCACATCCCGAAGATGATATACGACCTTAGTGCTCCACAGATCGTGATGTACCGTCTTCCCAAGAGCACCAAGTATAGATTCCCCTTCAGATCTAAGCTTTCAGTGCCACTCAATGACACTCCGGAGGCTTGACTATCCACAGTGATCTCAAACAAGCCAGAGTCAATTCTGATTTTGACTCTGTGCCATTGATCATCGGCCACCTGAACAAAAGGGTTGTCCAGGATTACAGCCACGCTGCCTTGGTCTACAACCCCCCTTAAGTAACCAGCCATTAATCCTAAGGTTATAAAGTCTGTCTGATGCCGAGCATGGAAAAGAAAAAGTGATTCTTCAAGTGTGGTCTTCATAAGCAGCTCAAGTATCCTGCTTTCCTGTGCATTCCAGCCTGGCACTCCTTGCTGCAGCCCTTGGTGACCTTGTGACATTGCTCGTACTCCCAGGCTAAGAGGTCAACATCATTGAATTTAAATACAATGTCACTTAGGCAGCCCCTGAAGGGAGTGGCAGACCCTTCCAGATAGAGTATCCTCTCCTGGTGACCTGTTCCTCCCAAGTAAAATCCAAGGTCAATACCCTGCTGGGTGTTAGGGAGCTTAGCAGAGCGGGAGAAAAATGAATTGATCATCATGGTCAACAATCTCTCCTTCAAAGTGATGGTCACATCATGGTAAACAAGGTATTGAGCTTCAGGCCAGACTCAGATGTTAGAACCACTTCACCAGACCCCAGCTCCAAATGTACCTACAAGAAAGACAAAAAAAAGTTATGTTTTCAAACATGACGAGGATATCGCAATTAAATAATGTTTAACCATGTGTATATTTTGGTTTGCATGTGGAATGGGAGGGAAGACTTTTTCATCACCATGTGTTTTCCCAGTGCTTCCTGCAGTATGTTAATGGTATACAATTACCTATCATGTTGCTTTCAGTCACATGATATACTGTGGATTCCGTTCACTTTGTAACACTAATGTAAGAACAAGCCTGGATGTAATTTACAATAAAGCCAATTTTATAGCAATGCACAAAATGAAACATCAGGATTACTAAAAGCAAATGTAAACTCACTGTTATTACTGCTATAACTACTTCAAATTCTCCCAAGTTTTGTAAGATAAACTAACCAATAGTGATGAAAATACAGTCAGACAGTATCAATACACAACCAGGAGATGACTGCTAGTGGTTGTCTGTTGTCCTTCTAAGCCCTTGTATTCATTTTGATGTCAGTATTTTCATTTATACTAGCTAACATAAACTTGGTTTACATGCACGTGAAAATCGACTTTACAGTCATGACTGTGTGACGTTTTCACGCGACTACATTGTGAAATGCAAAAGGAGGTCCTTTTGGCAGCGCGACTTTAAGGGCTGGGTCAATCGCGTTCTCGCCTTAAAAAATAGCTGTAAAAACCCATGTAAAACAGAGAAGGTGTTTGTGACTGATTAGATGTCAGCAGTCAAGATCCAGTTATTCTGACTTAATCTCACGCAATCTCCAGCAGAAAAAATGAAAGAAACTATTGGAAACAACTCAAAAGTTTTACTCAAACATATCATATCAAACATCTGCACAGCCTAAACTCCATATTTAAATGAACAATTAAACATAAAATGTTTTTTTTTATAGCACTTCAAAAAATGAAAAGCTATAATAAAATAAACATTTCAAAAGAAACTAGTGTGTAAACAGGTGTATGTACATACAAAATTGTAAAAACAAAAGTAGTTTTTAACCTGAAATGAAAGAAACATGACTTCTCCCGCATGTGTGTCACTCGCAGCACATAATCCAGGTTGAGCTGCTGCAGCCTGCAGCTTTGCAGTTTTCTGATCACAATGTTTCTGCTGAAGTGCTGTGGATAGCTTCAAGGTGAGATCTCTCCTACTTATATTTTCCCCCGGTGCATTTCCTATACAAAACGAAGGAATCGATATGTGCTAGGTCCAGTAGATATAACAACAGGCTTATATATATATATATATATATATATATATATATATATATATATATAGCGTAATATTGTAGCATATACATAACAATTTGATAAACATTTAGATGGGAATGATATATTTATACACAATGCATATTTTTAGAATTCCACCTCAAAATGGCAAAGTACATGAGAAACAGCTTACCTATCGAATAACATTCACATCAGATTAGTTTAACAAGGAAATCAGCGTCATCTCTCCTTCGTTAAAAGTTAAAGTTCCTGGCCTTAGTCATTCTCGCAAGCCTTTCATTTCTCACAGACCACCGTCTAGACAAAATGACAGGAAAGGGTCAGATTGTGTCAGGATCCACTTCCTTGTATCATTTGCATATTCAGTATTATGTTTGGTTATTTTATTTTTGCATTAAATATGATGGTTGTGTGTACTAGTGTGCCTACCAAGAATAGCACATTACTTGCAAACCAGTATGTATGCGCCAAGTAGGACTGAATCACCTGCCAGTTCTGCACGTTCAAAAGACCCTTAGCAGTGAAACAGACAATAGCTCCTTAACGACTTAATTTTGCGACTGAACAGCGGCGAAATGTTTTCGGTCTTTACTAAGCGCTAAGTCGTCTATGCACTAATTAGTAATTACTTCTATCTGTGTGTAAACAGGAGTATAAACGGTTGATTATGCACACATTTTTAGTTTTCATTTTCTCCTGGTTTGCTGGCTTAAATATTTTGATGTAGGCGTTCATCTGTATCCTGTCCATATGACATACACAATAACGGTATGACATGAAACAGTAGTGTTTATAACATGGGTTTTCAAATATCCTTACAGTTTGGGAAGTTTGTAAATCCTATTTACAAAACTTACTTCAGCCATGTATGTGAAATCAACCAGCATATTCTTATGTTTTATTGACAGTAATTAGGCTTCCAAACCGAAGACTGGGGAAGCCTATAGTTTTTGTTAGGATTATACTTATTCTTATTCTTTTTTTCTTGCAAAAGTTGCTCAAAAACTCACGAAATTCGGTACGCTGGTAGATGCCTGTGGACAATAGTCGGTGATAGTCGGCAAATTTGCGTAAATCACGTAGTTCGGCAGCCATACTGGATTTTACGGAATTTGTTAAAACACCTGTGTATTGAAAACTACTTACTGCAGAGTTCAGAAAATTGCTATACATGTTGAGGGATAGTGCATGATTAACTGTTGTTAATATGAAGCTGATTGTTAGTACTGTGGTTTAGCAACCACATTGATTAACGATAAATGTATTTAATCACATGCTGATCGATGTAATCTAAAGCATTATTCAAATACTGGGGGCACTATAGAATGCACAGATCACTGCTAAACACAGTGCGCAAATTTGCCAGCTGCGGTTCCACGTGGTTAACTCAGAATTCCTTGCGTGGTTAGACCTTGTTCAAGCTTCGCTTCACTATCCCAGCGGCTCCGCAAACAGCAAGTAAGAAAACATATTCTTAATAATTTACATGCAGTGTATATACTTTACAAATTGGCCTAGTTTGTCAAGTGTTTATTTTTAACTAGTCTACCTGTTAAACTATCGTTTTTTTTTTTTTAATACATATGTAAGTGCGTGTTCTTTGTGTAGATGTCAGTGTTGTGCATGTATGATTTTTACACATAGTAGTTTTGAAATACTCACTGTTTATATAAAGAGTTTATTTATATTTATTTAACTTGGGATGTGTGTTGTTATAAATTGGTTTTGATTTGTGGTGAAAGTTTGCCGCCTTGTGGTGAAATTTTAGAATGCAGTCTTGGTGAACAAAGTCTGTTTTTGAAAATCTCAGCACAAGAGACCGTTTATGACCGTAATTCCTGATAAAAATATATTGCCTTACCGTGCAAAAGTAACCGGGCAAGAATTATATTGCCTTACCGTGCAAGGATGCTCATAGGTCACATAATGGACATCGTGATGTTTTGTCCAAATGTTTGCACTGCCTGTAACAAAAAACAGCTGCATATAAATTCTTCTTGTGCAGGCCTCAGGGAACTAATGCCAGCAATTGAATGAAGCCAATTGCTTAAATGCATTTCACTGCAAAAGCTAGTTAAAATATTGTTTGCATCCAAATGACATTTTAATTTGCTGCTAACCAATGCTTCCAATATTTTTACCAAAATTGACACAGTCAGCTGTGTCCAAAATGATTTGTGATGATAATGTTTAATCTTTAACAACCAATGCGCTTACATTTCACAATAACTGCTTGGAAGCCGTAAAGCTGCTTGCAACTCTAGTTGAGATTCGTACTGTGCACCTTATTACATTTTGAGCTTTTCTATCTATTCTGTGTACACTCCATTAGACTGTGAGTGACTTGAATCTCCTGGCACTTTCATAAATTAAAGGCAGTTTAATTTAAATGCACTGTGTTTATATGTTCGTAGCCAGTGGCCAAAGCAGCAACTCTGACAGCTTTCAGTTTACCTGGAGACTGTTCGGGGCCTTGCATTAGACGCATAACATATGTTTGTGTTTTAATATTCTAAATGGAATGAAAATAAAAAACAATTAAATCGACTCTGTATCTTCTTGTTATTGTTATGAAATGTTAGTCTTGTGGTATAAACAAAATAAATGACAATTCCCCTTTGAATACAGAAAATACAGAACAAAGTGGAGAGAAAAGAGATTATTAAAAAAAATAATAAAAAAAATACCCTAAACCCAAGTATAGGGGAATGTGCCCCCTGACCCCTGGGTACAACAAAAAAGTTCACAAACATGGCACCTATGCTAGTTAAGAGTATGCCTTTACCTGCAGATGTCCATCCCTGAGCTCTAGCAGCAGGTGGTCGCTGAGCCCAGCAGCCAGGAAGAGAAGCCCACTGTGTTTGCTGGTCAAGAACTGAAGCGAGAGGTTGAAGGAAGTTACATCATGGGTGGCCTTGATCTTGCAGAGACTTTCAAGGAAGTATGACATGCAATAAAAAAAAAAAAAAAAAAAAAAAAACACGGTCAAGACATGACATGGTGAATACTGAGGACACAGTAAAAACTCAACAACACAGAGATTATACATTTTAATTGTAGTCTTGTAATTTGAATACATTGTTATTAGAGTATATATTATCAATGGCTCGTTGTTTTTCTGAATTGGGTGTACACACTACTACACAATAATAATTACATGTACTTTATAGAATTTCTCTCCTTAATTTCTTGATAAAGGCAGTTATTATTTGATTAGACTTTTTTAAATAAGGCACAGCTTTTTGAATAATACCGGTACAGAAGGGGAAAGATAATGGGCACAGACGAGATTCATTAAATTGGAAAAGCCATTTTTGCAAACAGTGTTATCCCCAATTGGAATCTGTCCCAGCAACTTGATAAATGAAGGACCCAATAAGGACCCAAAGTAAAATACCAGAACAGTAACAAGATAATTCTTCTAACATTGGCAGGAAATCTAATTTAGAAACGACGCATATTATAAACCACTCGGTGAGTTAGTTGAACAATCTCTCAAGGATTTACTTGTGGTGCATGACATTAGTTCATACATGAGTAGTTATCCTGCTCTAGATAATTCTCATGACTTTGCATCTTATGGCTTTCAATCATAGGATGGCTAGTCCACAGACTGGCCTGGTCTGCATTTTTAGAAGTCTGTGAATTCGGAGCTCTCAGGAAATGAATGCTTTCTCATTACATGGGCTCCTAAATAAATATGTAGCTATTGGAGGACTCATCCCTGTTACGGTTTTCCTAAATTGCTGCCAAGGACAGGCTTCTCAGCAGCCCCCTCGTTCCCAAGCAGCTGGGTGTGTCAAAGTTCAGGGCTTAATCACATTCTGAGGAAGTATTCTGGGACAAATCCGAAACAAACTCTGCAGCTAAAACAACAGCAAGCTGAACAAGGAATAGATGGAAGCCATCTTCAAGAGCTGTTCTATAGATACTTCAAATGCTAAAATGTTGGGTTATTTTCTAAAAAAAATAATCTACTATCACCTCATAAATGTTTAAACCGTGCTTTCACTAAACTTTGCTATTCTTATGGAAAAAATATAATACAATCTTACTGCAATAAATATAGGAATACCTCCTAAGAGAACACTTCGGCCTCGGGAACAACACTGTGGTGAAACAGAATTTTCCCATTGCATTGTAAATGCTCTGCCTAAAGAAACAGGAACTTTACTTAAAAGCAATTCATTGCTAACCAATTCAAAACTGATATACTGTTTTGTAACCTGATAACTCATCATCATCAAATTCAAATGGTTTATTCAATCTTTTCAAAACTGATTTGTCATCGGCAGAGTAATCTAGAGCTGCTGCTACATTTTTTTAAAACCTGTGTAGAGATGCTGTGTTGATAACCACTGTGTTAAAATTCTTCTATTCATGATGACTGTTAGAGACGCTTCTACATTTTTACTGTATGTAGGAGTGCTTCATCAATTTAGTTGGTCAGTTAGTTTATTATTATAATTTATTAACAGATCCTTGCCTGTTGCACATCTCTTATTTATTCTATTAATTTATAATGCTGACACACATGTATCAGGACATAAATAACAAATACCTTTGTATTTACTGATTCATATTGTGATTGGCCTTGGCATTTGTGTCTGGTGGTCAACTCTGTCTTAGAGAACACTTCGACTAAGAGAATACTGCTTGCTTTCCGAGGGGTATTCTCTTAGTGAACACTTCGACTGAGAGAATACTGATTGCTTTCCAAGGGGTGTTCTCTTTAAGCGATATAGCTCCAACTGGAGTTATGCGTTCCAAGCCAAAGGCGAGGCGAGGGCACTAACGAAAGTCAAGGCCATCTACCAGACGATAGATCCCGCATCGAGAGGACTCTATCGCTATTAGAAAATGATTATTTATTTATTTTCTCTTTAAAAAAAAACTTTAAAACCTATATTTACCTTGAACTTCTAATATTTCGCCAGTTAACATTCCGCTGAGGAAAATAGTCCCTAACATAATTAGAATAGAAAAACAAAATACATGTGGAAAAAACATTATTTATTATTATTATTATTATTATTTATTATTATTATTAATAAATTATTATTAATGCTAACATTTATTTATTGGGGTCTTACTCTTTCTTACTATAATTAATCTGGACATGTACAATTGTTGAATAGTCCGTGTAGTATTTAGCCTGACTCGAAACTTGCTGTTGGAGGCGGGGCATCATTCAAGGAGTCAGGGAGTGGATTGGCTGAGGCAGGGGGTGGATTGGCTGAGGCAGGGGGTGGATTGGCTGGTGCTGAAAGAACTGAAACAGGGTTGGGAGTTTGACTGGCTGGTTTTGAGGGAGGGTGTTGTTTGGATCCAGCCGTTGACAGAATTGTGGACCAATCGTGTCTTCCCTGTTGATTTGCTGTCCAGTACCTGCGAATTGAGCCTTCATTATGGTGTCCTGTCACAGACTTGATTTCCCTTGTTTCTAGACCAGCATCAGAAAGTATGTTTAAGTTGTTTTTTTATATTATCAGATTAGTTGTAGATTAGAATGTTAAGGGAAAAAGCAGCTATTGCGCAGATCGGTTTTACAATATAATTCACAGTTAAGCACTTCAACGTTCCAGTGGGCATCTATACAAAATAGAAGCCTGTTACATCTGGAAGCTGATTGGCTGTTCGCACTCAATTGTTTTCTAATAGAGAACATTTTGGCTTAGAGAACACTGCTTGCTTTCTGAGGGGAAAAAGAGAGATCTGTGATGTGTTAATGTACTGGGTACATGTGCCTAACTGAGTACAGAACAATACAGTAATAGTACTACAGCAGAATTATTCAGCAGTACTTTTGTTACTTTAATTTACTGCTTCTAAAATACTTCAGTAATGAAATGTGTCACACAGTGTCAGTAGCTAGTGAATTGATACATTTATAAAATTGATATAAAAAACAAGAGGATGTAACTGCATGGCAGGTTAACAAAAGTACAATGCATTGTACATTGAAGCTGCAACCAGGATCGCTATTAATTTCTGCTGTCACTGCTCATTATTTGTTCCAAATCCATTGTGTTGTAATTAGTGGCTATGGTGTGGTTTGTAGATACCATATCTGTCAATATGGTATCTACAGGCAATAACATAAAGGAAAACGTTCTTAAAAACAGACAACACACGCATGTCTCGTTGCGCCTTGCCTACCCCGACAAAATACAATTATAAACCTTACAGATCGCCTTGGACAATCAGGTTCAGAGAACTGAGGGCATTATCCCACAGGTAGTTTCACTTAGAAATACTAAAAGAAACTTTAAAAAGTCTGAAGACACTGAGAAAGACTTATAGTTGAAACTTTTAAATGTTATTTTCTTTTAGTCAGAAGACATTGATTTTTTTTTTTTTTTACTCAGTACATTTGTCATTGAATTCATTAAGTTTCTTTAGAAACATCCCAGTCCCTGCTTGTGAGAGTTTTAAGTCAGGGCGTTCTAGATGTTACTGGAGTAGATGGGCATAGCTCCCCAGCCAAAGCACATACAAGGGATGGAACTTCATTAACAAGAGACCAGGTCAATGACATCTTATTATTGTATCAATAAAACACACTAGACAATTGTCTCAACTGCCCCCTATAAATCCATTTATCACAGCTTACCGTCACTTTTCACTATTATAGTCCCTACTCCATAACTGGCTCTTTGGCCAAATCTTCTGCCAAACTGATATGGATTAAGACACAAACAGAAGGCAGAGTCCATGGTATTTGATTATGTTTCGAAAGCGTCTGTTACCACCACAGTGTTTGGTTGTCGCATATGTATTTCCAATCTAAACTTTAGAAGCTAGACCAGGCCCTCACCTCTACCCTTCCTGGAAACAGAGAGTCACTGAGTGCCTGCAGGAGGCTGGGTTTTGTCCAGCCAGGGCAGATGGCTATAATTTGGCTTTTGTTTATTTATAGCACTTAAAAGAAGTGCACTGCAACTTATTTTCCCTACATTTTCTTTGAATGGACAATTTTCCTCTTTATTTCCCCCAGATATATTATCCATGTTGCCTACTTGCAACATGAGCTAAGGGAGAGAGACATAGGACTGGAGCAGTGGTAGAAATCTGCCCCATAGCTTTGTAATTATTGAGTTATAGCAGCTTCATATAAAAACTCAAAATAGGATCGCATACCTTGGATAAATCCAAACTAAACCCATAGCAGACAGTGGGGTCTCCATTTAATCTAACCAGTGGTGAATCTAAATACCACCACTATTTATATAATAAAAATAGGACCAAACCTGGCATTTTACTAAATGAAAAAGTATAGACAAAACAAGCTGACACACTGTTATAGGTGATAGTTTTCACAGAGTCCCCTTCTTTTAAAGACTTAATTAGTGGCAGTATCTAGCCTCTGCACTGTTTAAATCAATTGAATATACACCCATCAGCTATTTTGGGGAAAATATTGTGTTCCTGATACAGTGAACTGGTATCAGTATAGTACTGAAAGGGATAACCAATGGACTGAGGTGCATTCACAGTGCTGTGAAGGGGAGCTGACTGGGCTGTAATTCTGTCTGATTACTATATACCCGCTGTGTTAAGCAAGCCAAAATAAGTCACAGCAGTAATTTTATACACTTATAAATGGCACATAGAGGACTCAGTTACAACATTCTTCTGTGAGACTGTTGTAAAAGCTGGAACTCTTGACTCATTTGGCGACAGTGGGTCTTTGTGTTGAGGAGGGGTGGGGTCAGGCAGTGTTTTCTCAATGGTTACTCTTCCAGAATGTGCTGACTTGACTTGTTTTTAATTTATTTAAGCGCAGGTGGCTGATTGTGGAGGCATTTGGGGTAGTAGAGGCAGCAATACGTTTTTGCACGTTTATTTTGAATTTAAAATCTTTAATTTTATTTCATGAGAGATTTCATAAGAACATAAGAAAATTAACAAAATGGAAGAAGCTATTCTGCTCATCATTGCTCGCCCTGGTTCCCAAACTTTGTCAAGTCAGTTCTTAAAAGATCCCAATGACTCAGCATCAACACAATTGCATGGTAACCCATTCCTGACCACATGCTATGTAAAAAAAGGGTCTCATGCCCTCTGTCCAATGCCTGTCTGCATTCAGTTTCCAGCAGGTCTCTGTCCTGTGCTTAAATTACTGTCAAGGACTTTTAAAACTTCACTTTCCCCTAACCCTCTTTCCCTTATAAAAGTTTACCACAGTATTTATTTGTTTACCATTCTTTTCCAGTGGTTACACTATGCATTTTTACCCTGGTTTGCCATGATTCCAAATATGCTTTGCCATACCTTGCTAGGCTTTACCAGGCTTTATCTCTGCTTTATTAAACTTTGCTATCTTTTTACTATGGTAAACTTTTATAAGGGATCTAGGCTTAATAAATAAAATGCCTTGGGATCAATGCTTTATTGGACTCTCTCCAAGGCCAGACTGTCCTTTTTTTAGTGCCGGAACAGAACGCAACATAGTATTCCGAGTACAGTATACATCATCATCATCATCATCATCATCAAAAAAAAAAATATCATCCCATGGAAAAAACTACTATATAAACTGTTATTACAGTATTACCAGATTGGTTCTTTTATGAGTGTAACAGATTATACATTCCCTAATTCAGATGTTCCCAGATCTACTGAAGTCTTTGAATAAAATGCAGCTTATACTTGAGAATTCTTAAAATAGGTTACTTCTCATTTTTACACACCAACATTTACGCTACAGGATATCAAACAAACTTTCACCTCGCTATGACTCTCCAGCAACAGTGCTGCTTATACAGGTGCTGCATGTGAGCCTGGAGGTGAATAACTAATGCTTTTAACCACCAACATACATAAACCGCATCAAGTCTTATTATGACCAATGAGACCTACTGAATTTTCTGTTCCTTGCATTAGAAAACTGGTTCCTTAAACCATACAAAAAATATACACAAGAAACTTAAAATAAAACCCTTTCTTCTGCCCATAGTGACAAAGCAATAAAGGGGTATACATCATTTGGACTGTCAATAGGGCGTAGGGCCATCATGGACAACCAGGGGATCACTGATTCAACTGTCTGCAGGGTGTTTGGATTCCATTGCCCAACAACTGCCCCCTCAAATTATTTCATTAAAATTGTGGGTGCAACTAAAGTCTGTTTTCTGGGAAGACTTCAGTGACAGTTCCTCATGAAACAGTTTAATTTGTGCAGTCTTGTGCAGGGTTAACCACTCCCAGACTTAGAAAGTGCAGGATGATGTAGAGAGTTCCCTGCTAGCAAGAACGGTTGTTAGTAGATGTTTATAGGATGATTCATTAAACTCCATTTTAATCTGGGACAGATGCCTATACACTGTATGAAGTCTCTCTCCAATGGATCAGCATGTATGGGCTCAACTCCCCCCCCCCCCCCCCCCCCAGTGCTGGCTCCTGTACAGTAACTTCACACAGAGGCCTGGCCAGGAACATCTTCTTTCTGATTCTAGGAGACTCCGTTCCATGAAACGGCAAACAGTGCTGCAGCAGCCGACAGCCTCCCACACCAAGCAGCTATACAGAGGCATACCCCACCCTGGTTACACTCTGTATCATAGCATTGCCACTGCGTCTTTTGAGCTGCTGTACTGTTCTCTACAATTATCTGAAGAAACTTGGTATTTACTTTGCCAAACATTTTGAGTATAAGTCTTTCTTTTTGTATTCTACAGTTTGTAACTTTAACTCAACATCTCTCTATTTTCCACAGTCATGCCTGAAACCAGCAGCAGTAGAATCATCCTTTATGGAGCAGTTGCACTCCTAAACCTCTCTTTCCGAGACTGCCTGAAAAGGTTGCAATTATATGGTGGTGGTTTAGTGACGTGGACAACTGCCCACCAATCTGATTTCACTTTGAACCTGTTTGTGGATGTGAAAAGTGAGTTCAGCCACTCAGTCACTGACACACAGCAGCTCCTCTACCATCCTCAGCCTGGTCACTTAATACTGTCAGGGTCAAATTCAAGAAACCGTTGTGCTACTTCTGTACTTTTTCTTTTTAAAACATGATAAGAAGCTGGTAACAAAACTTGAAATAATTAATTCAGTGTGTTCATTTAAGGGCCCCTATGTACAACATCGCTATTTTTTGCTGGTGTAGATTTGCAACATTACCAGTTAAAGGGACAATGGGCCCGATTCACTTTAGGACAACAGTTTTGTGAAGAACTGTTTTTTTTTCTTCTTAAATCCCATTTGTATTGATTGGTCAAAGTTTTTTAGACCATGAAAATTGAGTTTTATGAATATTATGGAAAAATAAGATTTTATGGAATTTTTCTTAATCAGGTGATTTGATTGGCTATCCATTCTCGTCTCCTTCTTTTGTGCTCTCACCTAATAAAGTGTTTTATACAGTATAACACCGAACGTGTGTTAGTATATGTCCCAGTGCTATCTCCGATATTAGTTATGTTCCCTATGTATTGAAAGGCTAGCTGTTCACTCCTGGCAGATTCGAATACATTCTGTTTGTTCTTAAGGGCTCTGATTTACCATCTCTGAATTTTACTATAAACATCCCTAGTTATTCAATAGGCCTCCTGTTCCACTGTTGGCTATGAAAGAATGTTTTTTCCCACCCTGCTCTCCTTCAAAGGCTCGCTGTATGAAGAAAGCTGTATTATTGAGCCTTCCCTCATCCTAAGGCTCTCTGTGTTCTAAAAGTCATTATGTTAAACTGTAATGTTGTTCTATCCATGACCTCTTCCCTCACTCTTTGATAGCAGACCATTGTACCTGTGCCTGGGTGGTGCAGTGGAGGGGTACCAGTAGTAACTTATTCATTTAAGTAATGTAAGTAGTTACAGTTACAAATAGTTGCTTCTTAGGAACAGTTTACATTTTGCAGAGATTCATTTACTTGGTTTGGTCAGGTTACAGTTTGAAATATTCTTTCTGATGTCCGTGTTATATATATAGCTATAAATGTAACAAAGTTTTTTTTTTTTTAATATTTAAAAAAAAATTGTCATCGCCAATGGTTTTTACTCCATTTTTCTCCCCAATTTGGAATGCCCAATTATTATTTTTACCCTGGTTCACCGCTGCAACCCCACTGGTACTCGGGGAAATGGAGGCTGAAATGTGTTACCCCCTAGGAACCCCTGGTCACAGTCGGCAATGACATAGCCTGGATTTGAACTTGCACTCTACAGGCTATAGGGCGCATCCTGCACTCCATGTGGAGTGTCTTTACTGGATATGCCACTCGGGAGACCCCACTAAAAGTTTTTTTTTAAGTTACTTAAAAATGTAATCAGATTAGAGTAATGCGTGACCCTAACTACCTCTAGAATGATATCCAATGACAATACAGTGGCACTGTAATGGTTCAGTACTAAGGAACAATTGCAGCACAGAGGCAGCCACTGTACAGTGGTGTGAGCCATTGGTGCAACTGGATCTGGACAGCCAGCATGGCACTGATTTAATACGACTGCAAGGGGCTGGGAGGGATACGTGACCCTTCCTTAATTATTACCTAGTCACTTCAGTGAACTTAACAGCATTGGTTCACTGGACCATTTCTGGCTGTTTTTGCTACCTGAGGTGGGGAGTGCAGAAGAAGGAGTTGGCCCTGCGCAAACAACAATTATGTTTTTTGGGAAACGTTGCAGTTAGAGTGCAATTCAGCAAACCCTGTAGGCCCCCGCCTTGGCAAAACTAAGATTATAATCAAAGAGCTCCTATTTGCATGACTCATCCCTCTACACTGTGGAAAATAAAGATCACTCTTTAAAAAGAGCAGATGTGTTAAACACAGAGACATGAACATCTAAACTTTTGGGCAAAAATTTCTAGCTGGCTAATTTCCTGAACACTTGGATTGTCGACACATGCAAAGTAGTTTGTAGCAAAATACTTTTTAAGGAGGTTTAATTAGAGAGACCTTTATGCTCTCACAGCTCTGCCATTACCAGGAGACCATTTTAATATGTAATTAACATTCTTGGGATTATCCCCCTGTTTTCTTTCTTTTCATCATGGAGCATTTACCTTATCTTTTCAGCCATTTGAGTGCAGGGACCGGAAAACAAACAAACCTTCAGGCTAAGCAAGATCTCATGGGAAAGAGCTTTATCAAATTATAACACAAATGTGTTGAGCCCAACAGAATACTGACCGCATTTATGTTATTAAAATAACTGTCTTACAAGTATCTACAAGTATCTATACATGCAAGGGTGCAAGAATCAAAATAACATTGTTTTTGTTAAATGCAAACGTCATCTGTACAATGCATTCTTTTCCCTGCTTCATTAAACCTATTTTAGTACTGTTATGTATTAATAAAAAATGAAATGCATTTTAATCCCATCAGATTCTAGAGTGGGGCCCCCACCTTCACCCCCAAAGAGCTTTTCATAATCATATAGTAGCCCCTCGTTAAACTGGACATGTTTGTCTGACATAAGAAGGTGACGTGTTTAAAAACATTACGATAGATTCGCACACACATACATTTACAGTTCTCGATGTATTTTAAATATAAATCATTTGTGTGAAATAACACTATTGTGTTTTGGGTAGGCTACGCATTACATTATGTAAATATATAAATCTGTACAGTAGGTCTATACAGTACAGCAGTAAAATCAAATGAATACCTAGAGCACTTTTTTGCACTTTAGCCTACTAGTAACACAAAATAAATCATGTTGCTGCATCGTACACATTGCTGTACAATACGAATAAAATACTGTTTTAAATGGAATAGAAACTAAATGATCACAGCCCTATACAAATGTTCAGAATGAGCTGGAGGGGTTAGTGGCACATGTGTGCAGTATATTGCTCCCAACACAATGGGAAAAACAGAAATGTCATAAAAAAAAATTTCAAGGCTTGTAAGTACACCCTGACTTTAGTGAAAATTAGGTACTTGGGTGTTCATCTCAAAAATGCATCGAGCACAGCTGGCAACAAACGAGGAAAAGCAGACTGAGAAATGCCAGCAACAATTGCCCACAGCTTTAGAACATCTCATTACAATATTTTTTATCCCTCATCTCAACCCTGTTTTTGTGAATTTCTGCAGGAACGCCCAGAATTATATATTCATTTTAGGCAAATAAGAACTACGGCTGCAAAGCATTCATTAAAATGATGCTAACAGTGTTGCTGTTCTTTAGTGCATTTCACGCTACACTTCGGACTGGCTTGCATGTGGTTTGCAATGATTGCGACAGACGCAACACTTCAGTACATCTACCCCTTTGTCTTTAAAAATAAATCTTGAAGTTGCAGTTTGTAAACTTGACTCGCAATATTATAGTCTGTGCTGTGAGTCTTTGTAACATCAATATATTTGATCCAAATTAGGTAGTCCAAGATTGGTTCTAATCAGGAACTGTGAAGCCAGTCTCTGGGGTCTGTCTGATTTTCTAAACGTATATATACAGGTAGTGCCTTTCACGTATTATACTGTGTGAAAAAAACACTTAACATAAGTAGTAATTACACTACAAACTTGATGAGGTGGGTTTTGAAATATTGGAAGATGTCACATCTGACCCTATGCCAGTGATGAGCTGAAATGAATTATACTCTTGATTTACTATTCAATTATATTTGTTTTACAGACAGTATTAGTACCCTGTGATTGTGCTACAGTTATATAAATGCGATACACCCTCCCACTTCAGTGAAATTGACTTCACTAATGTGTAGTGTAACTACAGCTGGGTATCCATAGCCACATTTTTGAGATGTCAACAGCACCAAAGCTGTGAAGTGAAAACTCAAATGCATTTCATCTCTGTGGTAGAAGGTTTCATTTATTATTTAGGTTTTATTGAATCAGCTAAATTAATTCATTGACCTTTAAAGGTGAACTCGGTGTATGCATTATTCATGACTAAATGTTAATAGCTATTTGCTTAATTCAATTTTTGCCATTATTATAATATAGGCTGGCCCCTGATTCTTTATGTTAAATACCATGTATAACTTCCATATAGCGTTAGTGTTTCAAATATAACACATTCTCAAGTACATTTCCTTGCTTATCAAACAGCTGTTTACTAATCAAGAATCTGTAAGCTGAGTTTCACAAAGATTGGATTTTTTACTTTACAAAAAAACTGTGACATAGACTCAATAACCCCCATCTTCTAAATTGAAAAACATTAGGCACCAGTACTACAAATAATAA
Source organism: Polyodon spathula (assembly GCF_017654505.1). Lineage (NCBI taxonomy): Eukaryota > Metazoa > Chordata > Actinopteri > Acipenseriformes > Polyodontidae > Polyodon > Polyodon spathula. The sequence continues at coordinate 21,588,798 of NC_054552.1, read as the reverse complement.
TGTGTTTTTGTAACCTACGACATTTGGACAAATGTATTTGAAACACCTGCCATAACAATGTCATCAGGGTGTAAAAGCCATCATTAGGCCAGTTTACATGTGTGATTATTTCACGTCAATCGACAATACACAAAGCCAGTACAGTTAAGGCCTGAGCAACCTCCAGGACCTCCAAAATGTTAATTGAAAAGCAGGAAATGAGATAATGATGATAACCTTCTAGAGAGGATAATTAGGCTGGTTGCTTAATTTATTTATTCAATTAAATCTGCTGAACATCATCCAGGCTACATAGTCTCAAAATAAATATATTAACAAGAAGGATAGAAATGTTGCCGATCCCTTTCTGGTCTGTCAAATAAACTATAAAGTGTGGGTTGGTAATTTGTCCATTCCTATGTCTCATTTGTTCTTGACTATAGCAAGTCAACTGGTATTAGCCATTTTCTAGATGCAGACATCTATGTAGGTGGATCTCAGTAAATATTACAGCTTGAGGAGCCAGTACCAACTCATGTGATTTTATTATTTTTAAAACGCATTATGAATTTTGGAGCTCATGAAATGTGCAGGATTGGCAGTCCCAGAGTCTGAAGTTCTCCATTTACTCACAGTGACAACGTGAGTTTTCACACTGTGAGGTCTACCTTGAGGAGACCAACCTTCTCAGGGAATCAGGGGCAGTTTAGTCTCAATGCGTATCCTGTCCTTGACTCAAACTGTGAGGTGGTTTGGTGGTGCAGCCTGCAGTGCTGTTTACTGCTCTACTAGCAGAGTATATAGTGCAGAGGTGCACAAAGCTAGTCCTCAAGGTCCAGGATCTTCAATATTTTATACTTACTATTATTTGATTATAGCCTGGAAGGAGGTTACGTTGTCTCAAGTAAGTCATTTTGGGTACAGGTATAACAAAGACCAGGAGAGATCAGGATTGTGCATCCGTACTATAGACTATGCCCTACAGAGACACTTGTTTATCAAAGAGTCTTTCCCTAAACTTTCCAGCCCATCCACATTAATTAAAAAAAAACAAAAAACAAACAAACAAGTGCAGAAGGTGGCTATCTCACGAATTAAGTGATTCATTTGTTGCTAATCGGGAGATGGTCACCTGCATAAAAGCCTGGAGCTCTCTCCCCTCAAGGTGGGTGTGAACGAGAGCGAGTGAGAAATTTAAAAAAATTACTTGTAGGATCTGTGAAGGCCACTGCCCAGCCAGACCTGTATTATTGTGTTTGTGATTTATTTTTGTTTAACCCTTTTCTTTCTGTGCTCTGTGAGTAAGTATGGTTTTGTTTAAATATTTTATTTGATTTTTGTTCTTTAACAAACGGCGCACGCCACATCTTTTTGCAACTGCAGTACCTGTCTGTTGTTCTTCCGGCGTCTGGCCTGACATCACCACTCAGCCACTTCCTGTCAAACGTGGTATCCGCCGTGGGATCACCAGCACCTCCTGCAGTTTTTTTTTGTTTTTTAAAAAAAAAATTTACATGTGGATTGAGGAAGAGGATGGGAGGAAGAGCTGCACGCAGCGGCAGAAACAGTAGCATCGCGGGGCTGGTTGCAAGCCCCATCGCGTCTCTGCCCTGGTGGATGTCTGCCTGACATGCTTGAGGGGGGGAGGAGTGGTGCTTTGAGGTTAGCAAGGCGGGCCATGTTGAGGTTGGCAGGTGGAGCTGGGGCTACAGCCACAGGAGGAGGTTGGCTGGGAAGCCCTCCTCCACAGTATGGGAGTGCAGTATTGCTGCTGCATCTGTGGGGAGTGGGGGCATTTCCCAGCAAACTGCCCCCTCCCACCAGAGGAATGCCTGCTGTGCCCATCCCCACTAAAGCCCAAGAGGGAGGAGCCCAAACGTCCTGCGCCTAAGTGGAACAAGCCCGAATGTCTTGAGCCTGAGTGGGAGGAGCCTGAACTTCCTGTGCCTGAGTGGGAGGAGCCCAAATGCCCACAACCCAAGAGGGAGGAGTTGGTGCCTCCACAACCAAGAGCCCAGGTACCCACCAGCAGAGGGAGAATACCTGCTGGTTCCACCTCCACCTCCACCACCATGGGGGGGGGGGCTACTTACCCCTCCCACCTTCACAAGCAGAGGGAGAATACCTGTTGATTGCTCCTCTGCCGCTGTGGGAGGATTGCATGCCGCTCCCACCTTCCACCAGCAGAGGGAGCATGCTTGCAGGTTCCCCCACTGCAGCGAGAAGGGGAGGAGCCCATAGATGACACGCCCGCTCTATTCAGGGATGCCGAGTCTGCATCACCTGGGGCTGCCTGCTGCTCCGCATCGACTGGGGCTGGCTGTGTCTCTTTTGTATCCCCTAGGGTTGCTGAGGGTCCTGCTTCACCTGGGGTTGCTGAGGGTCCCGTTTTGCCTGGGGGTGCTGAAGGTCCTGCATCGCCGGGGGGTGCTGTGTGTCCTTTGCTTCTGCTAGGGTTGCTGCCTGTCCTGCTTCGCCTAGGGTTGCTGACAGCTACACTTCATGCTGCCAATCCTGCATAAATCCTGCATACTGTGGCCAGAGCCCCACAAAGGGGAGCTGCCGGCCATGAAGAGATGCTATGATAGAGATGTTGCTAATGCAAAAAATATTTAAATTAGTATATTGCAGCTCTCATTAACATATTTTCTCTTAGTATATATGACAAAATGCATACTTGCGTAATTGCCGCAATAAAAATGCTAATTGCTATAAAGTCTACCGGAAGCCATAATAGTAGTATGGTATTTCATGTTTAATGTCACATGTTTAAATTTTTGTCAGTTTTTCATCAACCACAAAGCAGCATGTAATTCAATATGCTCATGTAACATTATTCAGCAGGTTTCATTTGACATTATGAAGCAGATTGAGTTAATTTTATAGGGTGATGCTAAACTTTGGCCATAGATGTACATTGAAAACATTATTTGAATATTTGTGTTGGTTCAGGTCTTCATTTCTGTTTTAACTGGTAACTCTAAACTAGATAGTAAAGACAATACGCAGAAACTTATTTATTCAGTCATGTATAAACAAAGGCATCGCCCGGTTCGATTGAACATTTAATTTCCCCGCTGCTGGTGAATGCCAAGTTGTAAGGAAATATTGGATTCCAATAGTATTTAATTACAGTTCTATTAAGAATTGATTCTCATCAGTAAATAGTTGGCAGAATTGAAGCATACTCCGCTTAACCAAGGTGATCAGTTTCTTTTCGTAAAATGTATGTTTTAGTATGATGAAAAAGTTAATGACCATGGCATGTAGGAACAGTACCTGTATGTAGAGAATAATATAGATTATGCAGCTTCGGTCGCAATGCAAAGTTGAATTGGAATTCAATTCTCTAGATATATGCAAAGATGGAAGGATGTATGTACAAGAATACATCCACTATATCTCCAGAATAGGATATTCTCAATAACTTAAACTATGTTCAATACCAAGCTTTATGACAGTTGTATAAGCGGTTCCCCAGATATGTAAGCAGATCATACGACCACACTTTTCCCAGTCCCCAGCTGTAACCACTAAGCCATCTCACCATGTTTTATTTGATTTACTTTCCTTTAATAGTCAGTTTTAATAAGGCATACTTTATCCAATTGCTGTACATTGTTCAATTCAGTGGGTGCCAGACTTCACATGGCAAAGCCTGAAAGGGTTACCAGGCAATAGGAGTACAGTGGAATTATATTTTTATAAGCAAAAGAGGGAGCACTTAGTGGCCAGATGGGAGGGACCAGTAAAACAGGATGTAGAGAAGGAAAAGGTTTTTTTTAAAGATAGTTCTAAATTAGTCTTTGTAGCATTAACATTTGAGTTTTTGAAACCCAACTGTCTGCTTTTCTGCCACTGGAAAGATAGCACCAATGGGTTTAAAAAGGGGAGGCTGCCAAAACCTCCACTGAATTAGCTGTAGGGTTGAGCTGCAACAGAGATCTTTCCAGAAGTCAGTTAGACCTCTTCCTGCCTGGCTGGGTATTCCTTTGGGCTTTTGTTGACCAGTTTGTCTGCCATTCTCCAACACCTTTTAAACTACAGGAACACAGACTCCAGTGAAGAGGGAGGTTGTTAAAGAAGTGTCCCCTCTACTCTCCCAACAGAGAGCCTAGGGAGCATGCCAAGCTCTTACTCTCATAAGATGCAGCTGCACATGTCCTTGAGCCAGGAAGTACTGTAAATACTGTAGGATGAGACTGAAATCAGAGTTTGCATGATGGGCCTCTACAGTCAGTGGTACAGCAACTAGAACTCAGATCACATCTTTCAGTGACAGGAAATTGGCCAGCTATGCTCATTTTCAATGGAACTGCTACTTGAAGTCCGTTTCTACCACGATTAGACATCTAAGTCAGTATTGTAAATTCTTGAGTCAATCATCATCTAACTTAGTAAAAGCTAAGAAAACCAAGCAACCAATGTCTTTGAGAGGACAGCCAATGGCCAGGCAGACAAGGCAAGAATCACACAAACAAATACATTAAGTTAAGCCCCTTTCTGTTAAAATAAATGCAATAAACAAAACCATCTAGATTTAGGCTTTTAAATAAATGAACTTTTTGAAGCAGCACTACATACAGGCATAAACAGCTATCCTTTTTCTATGAACTAAACTTCTAGGCTACATAAGTTTGTATTCACTTTCCTTGCAGATGGACTGGATTGATTTGTAAATAGGTCAACCAACCAGAGCACCATTTCTCCTCCACCCATCCACACTGCCCCATGACTGGAACTAAGAAGAATTAGGGAGCCAGTTTATCACCAGAGATATGTTTTTGTATCCCTGTCCCTTCCAAATCTATAGAATTTGGATTGTGCATGGTGTCTGTCTTGTCTTTAAATTTCAGATTGTAAAGCTTATTGGATTGTCTTTTAATGTCAATGTATTGTATTTTTAAAGCTAAATCACTATGCAATCCCATAAATTTCAATGAGGAAGTTCCCATGAAAAAGCAGAACACAAGAGTCCAATTCCACTAGTTTTGCATTATTGCCTATTGTAGGTGATGGAAGCTTTTCTGTTAGGTCCTGTCTGTGTACACTGTACGGTAATTGCTATGATCATTAATCTTTGGTGCTTGCATATTTAAATGGATGATATGTCCCCCATGGATAGTTTTTGCTACACACATCTACAAAGTGTGTGTGTGTGTGTGTGTGTGTGTGTGCGTGTCTGTAGAGCTAACCTGTTAAGTATAAAATGTGTGCTTGTATAAGGTAATATAAATGTATTTTGTGCATACCGTTTTCAAAATCTACTGTGGTATGTCATGGTAAAAGAAAAAATAGTATAAAATCTCTCTCTCTCTCTCTCTCTCTCTCTCTCTCTCTCTCTCTCTCTCTCTCTATATATATATATATATATATATATATATATATATATATATATATATATATATATATATATATATGAAAAAAAAGTTTATAATAAGAACCTACATGTGTTGGTTTCTAAAAACAAAGATTAAAAAATAATTTATTTCAGGTACCTATCTATTACACCAGGCAAAGCCAATACAAAAGGAGGTATTTAACTACATTTACATTTTTCTTTTAAATCTGCATATTTTGTATCAGTTAAATGATGCCACTGAAATGCTGTAAATTTGTGTGTAATACTAAAAAAAAAAAAAAAAAAAAAAAGGGGGAAAAAAATACTTCAACATGAAAAAAACAAACATGAAACCACTTGCAGTTAAGAGAGGAGACATACTAGTTTTGAGTTGTTTTCTTGATCACAATCTTTTAGAATAATAGCTGCAATATTGGGCAACACTATCACACGTTACATAAAATCACAACTGCACAATCACATCACAGCTGCAGTTGCAATTCATTAACATATAAATGTAGAACGTTATTAAAAGTGAAACAGTTTTAAGATATAGTACACAAACAGCAAAATATTACATAACAGTACATTCGTAGGTATGTATAAAGCACTAGAAATGCTCAAACACGATAGGTAGGTACATTTCTTGAAGTATCAACTAGTCAGCTATTCTTACCTCAGCTTTTCAGCTCTGTCAAATTAGTAATCGTTTTACCCCAACTCGACACAGGACCAGTCCAAAGCACTGCGTTTTTTTCTGTAATGCAGTTTTATAAGGGGTGAGAGATCAGAGAGAAAGGGTGTTTCCCAATCTCAGTAGAGAATGTTCCAGAGTTTCATAGTGACAGCATAGAACACTTGGGTCTGTGTGAACTCAGGTCTAGTGTAATGCCCACAGACAAGCATGCTCTCCCTAGATCAAGCATTATACTCTCTTTGTGTAGAGCTGCTATATGTATCCCATGCAATCTATTCCAGTTCACAAGCTGCTAAGATCCTGGCCTTTCCCATGTTGGAGCACTGCACATTCAGCTCCTGACAGGCTCCCAATGGAATAGCCACTGACTAAACCCAATCAGACATTTGAGGGGAACAATAGTCTGCTCTGAAATACGGCCAGCATTGTTCTGCATGAAAAAAAAACAAACAAATAAAAAACCATACCCACCCCCATTTCAAAAATCAACTACTAACTTATCTAAAGACGTCAAGTCTGGGTCCAGAATACCTTAACTCTTTATTCTCTGTGGGTTGGGTTTATTAAGCACTTGCTTCAGACAGAATGATTGTTAAAAGGAGAGCCAGCTAATGTTTTAAAATCAATTTTCTTACCTCTTTTAGCTTTATCAACTTTATTGGCCTCCTTTTTTTATTGTGCTTTTGGTTCTTCACTTCTGGCATCAAATATTGAACCAAAAGAATCTTGTATACAGTAGTATTATTGCCATCATTGTAGCATACCTTGAAACTGAAGATGTCACTTCATGGAGACGAAGAAAAGCATTCTGTTGCCTCTTCTGCAGCTGTAGAAATATTGTACTTAGCTAACTGTGATATCGGATGGTAAACTTTAAAAGTTATTTTTTTTAAAAAGATAAAAAAAAAAAAAAAAAAAAAAAAAAAAACCTGCCACATTTAAAACAATCGAGAATTATGAATATTTAACTGTCATATATGTTGTATTAGGTTGGCCTATATAATAAACAAATGATAACTTGAGATTTGTTTTCGTAGTAGTGCCGGTAGCTGAGAGCCTACAAACCCTGGGTGAAATTTTGTGCAAACAGCAGATCCCGCAAGAAGATAGTCTGAACATGAAGTAGGCTATAATAATAATACAGGATTTTATTTCATTCACGCTTCTGTCGTGCAGTGGTTTCCTTTGAATGGCAGTTTACTTTACTTTGTAAATTCTGTGACATGAATACATTTTAATAAAGATGCGTATTTGTCCCAGTGTCATAAAGAAAACACTTGCGTTGTGTTCGGTTTTGCCAAGATCGTATTATTGCTACTGCATCATACAGACCAGCTGCATAAGGACCTTTGTACCACAGAATAGAATATGTTAAAAAAAAAAAAATGCATGATTTAAGTGGCTTATGAACAGTAAGTTCAAAACGTTTTAATATTATATAAAATTGTATTATATTAAATTAAGTCTGCCATATGTTAAATTCATGTGTTTTCACGTATCATGTATCAAACTGTACCAAGTTTTGTTTTATTTGGTATTTATTAGCTAGAAGTGAACTCAGTACACATCCAATGTGAAAGAAAAACGATCCGAGGAGGTTTCCACTGATAAGTGCCGAGCACACTTGGTAAATGTACCATACTGGGTACACTTACAAGTGTTCCCAGTGTGAAAAGGGGGTATGATTGCTGCTAGACCATTGGAGTGAGTTTGAACTAAATCCAAATAGCCTACAGTAATCAAGTAAGCAGACTAATGCGGATGTAAAATGGATAACTGACACCGTGAAAGCAACAGGAACGCTTTAAACACGTCTGACACATGTTACATATTATTTTTATGTAGACCAGGCAGTGGTTTGGTTATTTGATAATTGACTTAAGTATAATGCAAGTAACATGATGCCGTTTTTAGTACAACACATACATTGTTGTATGCACAGTAACAGTTATGGTGAAATGCACATGGTTTGAATGTATACCATATCTACTACAGGACACCAGCCATTAACAACTAAAGTTGCTGGAATTGAGTTTGTTCAAAGCAAAATTGAATCTTATTTTAAATGTCATCTATCTAAACCTCTCTATTATGACACAGAATGAATCCCATGCTGTGAAACAACGGTTACAGTTCAGCAACACTTACATGCACACCATGAGCACATGTATAGATCTCATGCTTTGATTTTTGAGGGCTGAACTAGATTTACTGTTTCCTACTCGACATAGCCATGGATCACTAGATCCATAAAAGTTGGGGCTTAACTAAATACTTCTGCATTAACCATTTCATTCTAGAGCAACTATTAGAAAACAAATACCAAAAAAATCCATCTACAAAAACCAGATAAATTGCAAAGAAAATTCTGAAGAAGAATTTAATGTAGTTCTCTATAAGCATGGTGGAGAAAGTAGCAGCCTTATATCTCAAATGTACAGAGGGAGCAGAGAGACCGAAACTATAAACACAACCCTTGATTATACCAGGCTGCACGCATGAGGGCTATCTGTCCTCTCAAAGGAGCAGTCATTTGGGAATAAACTAACAGACTTACAAGAGAAACAGTAGTATCATTCAACTCACTTCAGAAATTCAGCTTTCAGAGTTTGTTGAAAAGGGTTGTTTTTTTCCAAAAATAGTTAGTTGAACCTGGACCCCCATTCAGACTGGAGATCTGTTCAAGAAAAACAATCTTAATCTGTCCCATATTATAAATTACTTGTTCACTCTTTGTTTTATGTTTTTGAAACATATTTGATAAAAAAATAAATAAATCTGCCATTACCTTTTGAAATAAAATTCCAGTTAGTTGTAAATGTTGTGTATGCATGCCATAGAATTATGATATTAAACTATGTTTTCGAGAGCTGTTACCACACATTTCATACGAATGGTTCGGATCTTAGGTCAGTTCAGAGTAGTGTCTGCTATAACAAGCTAAACAACAGTAGATTGGAATAGCAAATTAATGGAAATGATATGAAGGTGGTGTTAGCACAAGGCAGTAGCTTCTTTCTATCAGAGACAGTTTGAATAGAGGGTCTCAAAAGGGTGCACCGTATAATACTGTGTAGCAGTTGGGAGTATTAGAAAAGGTGTAAAGTGAACTTTACATCAGTGTGCCTAGGAATTCTTCAAATGAGAACTGAGCGTGTAGAGGCCTTGAAAGAGCGAAGAGCTTTAGAAGTGGTAGCCTTACCATATACAGTGTCAGAGATGACCTGAAGAAAGGCTTCTCATGACGGTGGAGTCGATAGCATTCTTACAGCAGAGAGCCTGGAAGGGACGGTGCAGGAGATGATTAGCAGATAGTAGTCTAGGACTCAGTAGGACTTATCAAGGGTAGTTTTATTAAGAAGGTGTGACAAGGTAACAACTTCACGGGTCTGTAATCTGTTGATATAGTTTTGATTTAGGTAAATGTATATTCTCCACTTTACTATGCATTGTGTTCACTGTTTTCCTTAATTTACTATAGGCATGATGTCAGTTTTATTAAACGCTTTACCCCGCCCTGCCCTGCCTGGACTATTGCCATGCAGTGGAAATGCTCCCAAGCACCTCTGGTGCTGTACCAAACCAGCCTGCTCAGCAGTGCCTATTCGTGCAGTGCTCATGAGGTATCTACATGGTGATCGAGCTTCATTGTACATCACAAAATACAGGCAAGCAAACAGGTGTAAGGTAAATCATGCAAAGGACAGCAAATGCAGTACACTGTAAGACAGTTCCAAATTATCATAGTAAAAGCCAATGTTGTTAATATTTTGCATGCTAAACATTTTTAAAGGACAACATGATTAAGGACTATGATCTTGTCTGGCACGTTCTGTTTCTACAGAAGAAGATTTTGTGTATATATTAGGAGATATGACACAAACAATCATCTGAATTTGTATACAGTATGGCACACAGCACACATAGCAATCATCTGCAATCCAAAGAATGAAAAATACTATTGGGATATCATTATAATACCCATATGTATCACCCTGAAGAAACCCTAATAAAGCACTTTAAAAAACACAGCATTACCAGAAAGTGCTGCCCATCGACTCCAAAAGCACAGTATGGTACTGTAATAGTTTATAAGTGTGCCTTATACCTTAAAATAAGAACAGCATCATTACTACAAGTTTTGCAGTTTGGTTCAGGGGGCAGAAGCTCCTCCCTGTCAACCTCCTCCAGCCTAGCTTTTCGTGTGCCTTCCATTGAGTTTGGGGGGCATTCTTGTTGTGTGTTGGTGTATAGTCATTGGTACACGGGATATAAACGGGTCTGTGTAACACGAATGTTTAAAATGTATACTTGTATTTAGGCACAAGGATTACACAGCACTTCACGTGCAAGTAAAATGTAGTAATATGTGAGCACGGGGAATTGCACTTTATTAAATCACACGCAGTTGTACCGCGACTCCAATTGAATGATTGATTAGCAATCGAGTCTCGGTACAGCCGCATAAATGCAGCATGTTTTCACTCACTCAGGGTTGTGTGTTCGGTGAGTGGAGTACGGGATTGGAAATAGAGGTAATAATCAAAGTAATAGTTAAAATATCAGCTCACTGTGTTTGTCTGTGTAGTCAGTTTTGTTTTTGGCAAAAGTGCCGTGTCCTGTGTTTTGTTTGTCTTTACAACCTTTTATTTTCTGTCCGTTCACTACACTGTGTAACAAAAAACATTTTTTTTTTTGTTCCTGGGTAGTAAGTGTTATTTCCTAATTGCTTATGCCTCAAAAGTATAGAACATGGCTATTATTCCCCACAAACTTTGCTTTTGTGACCAGGACAGTGATATTTCAAAATATCACTATTTCCAATGGGAAAATGGGCAAATGTGTGTCTTTTCGTTCACATAAAGTCAGAAAAAAACAACATATGAATCCAAATTAATATGTATTTATACTAAAGTAATACAAAGATGACTACAAAAGATTTAGAAGTGAGTAGTTTTTCGAGATTTACAATTATACTTGTGATTTACAATTATAATTATAATTATATCTTGTGATAGGGTGACCAGATAGCAAGAGTGAAAAATCGGGACATTTTCAGTTGGTGCGGGGAGGATAGAAACCTTGTTTTAATTAACTACTGTACAATGCAAGTAACACAATCTACGTATTTTTCTTCTGTAGATAGGCTTTTTTTTTATTTCTTCGCCTTCCTGTGTGCATTGCACTTAGGCTTAGGCAAAAAAAAAAAAAAAAAAAACGGTTAACTTTCTTATTAAGCTACTGTTCAGGTGACAACGATGTTTTAATCAGCCCTAACAGTGCGTCTGCACATTTTTTTTTTTTTAAGTGACCAGCTCTGCTGTATGTAGCAAGTGGGACAGTCAGCACTGCATTGTTTTGATTTAGGTTGCTAAAATCTAGTTTTCAGCATTAGACGTAAAATACCAGAAATGGACGACAAAGCAAAACAAGCAAAGTATATAAAGCGGTATATGCATATATATATATATATATATATATATATATATATATATATATATATATATATATATATATATATATATATATATATAGATGGAGGTAATTGCATCTTGTAATTTGACTTCAAGAAAATACAATCGATCACTACTTAGTTTCAGAATCACACATTAAACAAAAGGCTACTACAGAGGCTGCTGAACAGAACTTAAAACAAACAACAGCTTTTAGAAAAACTGGAAAGGCAAAAAATGATTCCTGTGTCGGTTGCACCCAGTTTAAATCAGCACTACAGGTACAATTAAGCACAGCTACCTCTGTTCAAACAACCTGCTGTTTACTTTTTAAATACAGTTAGAATTTAGACCTGAATAAGCACAGGGTCTCAGGGTCTGTGTACCATGACAGACGAAGAACTGGTCGGACTGACACAAAGCTCTTGTCCTATGCACGTAGCCTCTAAACGCCCGCACTGGGCAGAGGGTATTCAATCTCTCATCCTCCGTTGAAGCAAACGGGGGTGGATGAAAGGACTCCAGTTCCACTGATTGGTTAATGTGGATGGCTGTAATCACCTTGGGGAGGAAAGCAGGGTTGGTGCGCAGCGGCACCCTGCTGCCATCCTCCCAAATACGCATACAGGAGCTGTGCACAGACAGTGCCTGCAGCTCACTGATCCGCTTAGTGGAGGTGATAGCCAAACAAAGCAATTTAAACACAAAGAAAGACAAAATGCAAAACTTACAAAAATAACAATTTCCAGGCTGGGCAATGCCTTCACTGGATTCAAACTTTCCAAACAACCAAAAAAAAAAACAACCTGCTTCCTCAGCTCTCTCTCTCCAAATGAGAAGCAGAGGCCTCCTTTTATATCAGGTGGCTGGGCGCTGATAGATCGTTAATTAACCTAATCAACTAAAAAAAACTACCCCAGCCACCTGAACATCGTTAATCAACCTAATCAACTAATCAACCCCAGCCACCTGAACATAATAAACCCAGGCAGGTAGGGGAAGTTAACCCCATCCCTGCCAATTTAAAGGGCAGAGCTTTGCTCTGCCACAGACCCATAGCAGGAACCTGCCCGGTTCCGGGTGCCAAAGACAACCTTTCACCTGACTGAGGAGATCCAAATGAAGTGGAATCTCCCAGGGGTGGCCGTGCAACAGCTAGCACAGGGTCGAAAACCATATTCTCCTGGGCCACTTGGGAGCCACTAGGAGAACTGATGCCTTTTCCAACCTCACTTTTTCTGGAAAAACCGGGAGCAGCGGTATGGGCAGAAAAGTGTAGAAAATCGCTTTGGGCCATTCGTGCGCTAAGGCGTCTATGCCGAGTGGACCGCCTTCGCGGTGGATGGAGTACCATAGGGGGCAATGTGTCGTCTCTCCCGAAGTGAAGAGATCGAACTGTGCCTCCCTGAATCATTCCCAAATGCGCTCCACCACCTGAGGGTGGAGTTGCCACTCTGATGTATGCAGACTTCTTTCTGAAGTACCGAGGCTTGTAGAGGGACAGTCATGAAAGTGTTTGTGACACCTCGAACGGAAGGTGGTCCCAAGCGGAACTGCAGGCCATAGCCATTTTGCACGGGGGCGAGCACCCAGGTATTTGAGGTGCAAGCGTACCAGTACTGTATTATAAAGTGCAGCAAATTGATTTAATATATTCCTAGTTTGGCAGCTTTTAAGAGACAAAGGTAAGCATTTTGCACTGGGGTACAATTTTGTAGATCATGGGTCTTACTTTGGCATGCTCCCAATGACTGTTCCTGCAACAGCGTTTCTTTCTTGTTTTATACCATAACAATCCTGTTTTATTCAATCAGAATTTCGAAATTTAAAATGTATCTTCAAAATAGGCCCCAAAAGTGTAAACATTAATAACAGGGTATCGCTTTACAGCAGCCAAAGCCTGTTTAATGATGTAACTGCTCTCAAGACACTGGGAATTGCATTATCTTGTGATAGGGTGACCAGATAGCAAGAGTGAAAAATCGGGACATTTTCAGTTGGTGCGGGGAGGATAGAAACCTTGTTTAAATTAACTACTGCACAACGCAAGTAACGCAATCTACGTATCTTTCTTCTGTAGTAGGCTTTTTTTTCTACTACTACTACTACTACTACTAATAATAATAATAATGTTGTATCCAACAGGGGTGATGCTTCACATCCAACTGTGATGCCGTGCTCTTTCTTACGCAATTTACAAAATGCCTTTGTAACAGTCATATGATTGAATCCAGTTCTCCCCCACTGTGTTTGGTACCTGCACTGTCTTTTTTACTTTTTAGTGACAGGCTCATCAACAACACCAGCCATCATGACACTTCGCCACATGACGCATACTGCATCTTATGATTGCAGGTTAACGTGATTGGATAGCCGCATAGATGCAATGCACATTCACTCAAACAACATGCCCTAAACTAGAGTATGCTGTTGCACCGCAAGACAGTACAGCAGCCTCATATACGAAATTTTCTAACAAGAAAATAAAACATTCCCATTTTACGCCTGGGTTTTCAACGTTTACTCAAAAAATCGGAACAAATGGCGTCCCAACAGTACCTCAATCGGGATGCGGGACAAAGCCCCTAATATACGGACGATCCCAATTTTATCGGGACGTCTGGTCACCCTATCTTGTGATGACAACACAATCACCAGCTGGGCCTGTATGCTGGATGGGAGACATAGTATCATAGTATTTTGTAAGTGAAGTGTTTGTGAAATTATAATTAATAACCCCATGCAAAGGGTTTGTACTGTAAAATTGCAGGAGGCTGGATGAATGTCTAGTATGCCTTCCAAACATCAACATAACCACAACCAATTGCCTGCAATTATAGCGGAAAAAGAGATTATTTTTTAAATGATCCATGGCAGTACATCAAGCTGAAAATGTGTTCTCCAGGTAGTCTGAAAAAAGTGCACAAAATAGTACCCGTACCTCATAGGCTAATGTTCTAGATTACTTTAATAAACGACATATTCCACAAGTATTTCATCAACATACACAGTTATTGCTATATCTAGAGTGAAATATTATTTGTCTCCATCTGTCCAGTCTGGAAAAAAATTATTGAATTTGTGGACCTTCCAGAAAACCTGGTTAGGTTCTATGGCAGAGCAGAGCTCTGTCCTTGATAAATTGGCAGGGATGGGGTTAAATTCCCCTACCTGCCTGGGTTTATTGTGTTCAGGTGGCTGGGGTTGATTAGATTAATTAAAAATCAATCAGCATCCAGACACCTGACATAAAAGGAGGCCTCAGCTTCCCATTGGGGAGAGGAGGGAGCTGAGGAAGCAAGCAGATGAAGCAAGCAGACGGTTGTGCTTGCTATGTTTTTGGTTTACTGTTTTGTGTTTTTGTGAATTTTCTAATCCATTGAAGGCATTGACCAACCTGGAAACTTTTATTTTTGTAAGTCTTGTTCTGTGTCTTTCTATTTGTGCTTAAATACCTTTGTTTTGGCCCTTGTGCCCTTTTATTTTGTGTTTATTTATAAGAAAAGTATTCTTTTTTTTTGAACTGCATTCTGTCTCTGGGCCTTTATCCACTCGCCAGCCGGTCACACTTGGTGTTAGCAGTGGGATATAGCGTCTCCAGGAGGCTCAGAGCAGTACTGTAGGTTTTTTTTTTTTTTTTTTTTGGGACAATTATTTTTCTTTTTTTTTTTTAAAGATAAATAAATAAAAAAAAAAAGAAAGAAATGGGAAAGAAGAGCAGAAAAAGGCAACAGAAACTGCAACAGCAGAAGGAGGTATTGGATGACAGCTGGGAGGTTTTTTTGAAGAGCCTCGCAGCGGAATTGTGCCCTGGCTGTGGAGTATATGGACACACGATGGCTATCTGCCCCACGCAGTATGAGGAGGAGGAGCTGCCATCCCGAGAGCCAGAGAGGGAGGAGCTGCCGTCCTGAGAGCCAGAGAGGGAGGAGCCGCCGTCCCGAGAGCAAGAGAGGGAGGAGCTACCGTCCTGAGAGCCAGAGAGGGAGGAGTCGCTGCTCCCAGATCCCAGAGGGGAGGAGCCACCACTCCCAGAGCCCAGAGGGGAGGAGGCTGATGCCCTACAGCAGCCTTTACATGTGCTGCTGAGAAGAGCCCAGTGGAGGCCCACCCGATCGTTATGGCAGGTACCAGCCCTGCCTCAGAGGCCACTAGAATGGCCACAGCCCCCACCACCGGTGGTGGGGGGCTGCAGCCGTTGCCGCTGGAGATGCTGGAACTGCCTTCACCGGCTGACAGTGAGGAGGAAGTCTGGCCTCTGCCACCCTGGCCAGAGGTTCCTGAACTGTTGGCCATGCCTTGCACCACCCAGGGATGCCACGCCCGCTCCGCTCAGGGATGCCACATTTGGATTGCCTAGGGTTGCCTGCTGCTCTGCATCGCCTGGAGCTGCTGGCGTCTCCTTTTTGTCTACTAGGGTTGCTGAGGGTTCGCTGCCGCCGTCGCCTCACCTCTGCCACCAGAGGGATGCGGGCCGCTGTCGTTCCCGCCTCCGCCACCAGAGGGAGCCTGGCTGCCGTCATTCCCACCTCCGCCACCATAGGGAGCCGGGCTGCTGTCGTTCCTGCCTCAGCCACCAGAGGGAGACGGGCCGCCATTCCCGGAGGGTCCAGAGCCACTAAAGGGTCTGACGCCACGGGAGGGTCTGACACTGCTAGGGGGACCCACACTGTCCGAGGAGGCCACGCCCACACTGTCCAGGGGTGCTGCCTGCCCGCCAAAGCTGCATCTTCTGGAGGGTCCAGGTCCCATGATAGCATCGCCATACTTCCTTGAAGTTTCGGGGCCCCCTCAACCAAAGAAGGCTTGGGGGCTCCGACATCAACCCCACCCCCCCCCGCCCACCACCACCCACCAAAACAGCCCACCCAAGTGACATAATTGGACTCTTGGGGAGGGGAGTTGGCCGATCGCGGCCTGTGTACTTTGTACATGGGGGGAGGTGTGTGGCAGAGCAGCCCCTGATAAATTGGCAGGGATGGGGTTAAATTCCCCTACCTGCCTGGGTTTATTGTGTTCATGTGGCTGGGGTTGATTAGAGTAATTAACGATCAATCAGCACCCAGACACCTGACATAAAAGGAGGCCTCAGCATCCCATTAGGGAGAGGAGGGAGCTATGGAAGCAAGCAGACGAAGCAAGCAAACGGTTGTGCTTGCTATTTTTTTGGTTTGCTGTTTTGTGTTTTTGTAAATTTTCTAATCCAGTAAAGGCATCTCCCAGCCTGGAAACTCCCAGTCTTGTTCTGTGTCTTTCTAGTTGTGCTTAAAAACCTTTCAAGCACCACTTTCCCACTGAGGTACTGTACTGTAAAAAGTAACTACTCAATAGGCATCGATGTGAAGTGCACTGAATTGCTGCTCTAGAACAGAGTGCAAAAGTAAATATCTCTGCACTGCCAGAGTTGTTAAATCTGAGCACCCACCTCCATAGCAGGGTCCAACCAGGAAAACCAGCAGCAGCAGGGCACTCAGAACGAAACTCAGAGATCTCATGGTAGCACGTAACTTCTATTCGCATTGTACATCCAGAAGTATGTGTTTTCAATTGAAAGTCTGTTCAAAACTGTTGTTCAGTTAATTGAAGTAGGCTGGGTACTTGTGTGTAAAAGTGACAGCCCCCCCCCCCCCCCCCCCCCCCCCCCACACACACTCCCACCACCCCAGAGAAACCTGCAGCCACTCAAGTCAGCTGCCTCTCACATTACAAAGGCTATTCCCTCTTAAAGAAAGAGTGCCCCCCATTTTTCTAGCAGCAGTTTTCGAATGATCTGAAAATAGTTACTGTACGTCACTAGGTTTGACAATGTTAGACGTCTGCTAAAAAAGATTTAGTAAAAGAGACATACTAAGAATGTTAATGTTTCCTAAATGACCCAAGTATTCATTTTAATGTTAATTCCCCATTCTCAAATACTTTGACTATCAATCTGCTGATCATTTAAAATGCCTAATATACTTGGGTTGAACTGCTAGAAAGATGGATACATTCATGAATTGCCTCTTTAACAAGATAGAGTGTAGCCTAACTGTTTCAGGTAAAATGAGGACCTGGTACCTGGTCCTTGCCAACCCAACGTCTTAACTTTGTCTTACATGTGCTACCTCCTTTCCACTGTAGGAGTGAGTCTCCTACCAACTCATAGGGTGAGAGCTACAGACAATGTGCTGTATCATAAAATCAAACTCCTGTATGGTTTTTAATAGTCAATAATTTAATATTGCGAAAAGTTAATACTGAGAAACGTTAACACTGTGAATCAAAATACTCAAAACAGTACTGGCTGTTAGGTAAAGACTGGATTGAAAATATGGCCCATAGTAATATATATTTGCATATATTGTACAGTAACCATGCTATACATCTATGTATATAAAAATTATATGTATATCTATATAATATGTATTTAACTTTGAAAAATGTAATTAGTTTATACGTGAGCTATCATAATTTGTCTACATTTGTGCATTAACTGAATATCTGCAGAAACAAATCCTTATAGAAATCCTTAACCACTGCCAAATTCAAGCTAATAAAAAACCTACTCTCTCTTTTACTTGTATTTTTTGTAACAGACAGAAATACTTCGACTGAGCTTACTTTCGTTGGGAGCTGTCATTGAGTAGTCTAAATGATTTTAACATT